>NC_134977.1:2001767-2130156 GCF_965638725.1 Aptenodytes patagonicus | reverse complement strand
GGGGGCATTTGGGGACATTTAGGGGGTCCTGGGGGGCATTTGGGGGGTATTTGGGACATTCTGGGGGTCCTGGGGGGCATTTGGGGACATTTAGGGGGTCCCGGGGGGCATTTGGGGGGTATTGGGGACATTCTGGGGATCCTGGGGGGCATTTGGGGGGTATTTGGGGACATTCTGGGGGTCCTGGGGGCATTTGGGGACATTTAGGGGGTCCTGGGGGGCATTTGGGGATATTCTGGGGGTCCTGGGGGGCATTTGGAGACATTTAGGGGGTCCTGGGGGGCATTTGGGGGGTATTTGGGACATTCTGGGGGTCCTGGGGGGCATTTGGGGACATTTAGGGGGTCCTGGGGGGCATTTGGGGGGTATTTGGGGACATTCTGGGGATCCTGGGGGGCATTTGGGGGGTATTTGGGGACATTCTGGGGGTCCTGGGGGGCATTTGGGACATTTGGGGGTCCTGAGGGGCATTTGGGGGGTATTTGGGGACATTTAGGGGGTCCTGGAGGGCATTTGGGGACATTTAGGGGGTCCTGGGGGGCATTTAGGGACATTTAGGGGGTCCCGGGGGGCATTTGGGGGGTATTTGGGGACATTCTGGGGGTCCCGGGGATGTATTTGGGGGTTCTGGGGGGGATTTGGGGACATTTTGGGGGGCCCTGGGGCGTATCCGGGGACATTTTGGGGGTGCCGGGTGGATGTTTTGGGGCAAGAACTGGGTATTTGGGGGGGCTGAGGGGGACTTGGGGGCACGAGGAGGCTGTTAATGCAAGTTTGGGGTCCTGGGGGTATTTTGGGGCCGTTTCGGGGCGTTTTGGGGGCCGTTTCGGGGTATTTTGGGCCATTTCGGGGTATTTTGGGGCAGTTCCCGATAGGGTCGGGCTCCTCCCGCCGCCATTTCCCCCCCCCCCCCCCCCCCCCCCCCCCCCCGCTGGCGACGCTCAGTCCTCCCATCTCCTCTCCATGGCCGCCGCAGTCCTCCGAGCGTCGGCCCCCGCCTCCGCCGCTCTATCGGCCGCGTCTCCACGGCTCCTCCCCTTCGGCGTCCCCGGGGGAGAGCGCGTCACTTCCGGCGGCGCGCTGCGGCTTCCGCTGCGTCTCGTTGGTTCCGGCGGGAGGGCGGCGGAGGTGAAAGTCACTTTGAGGGGAGTCGGCGGCAGCTGGTGAGGGGGGGGGAACTGGGGGGTACTGGGAGCACTGGGAGGGGGCTGGGGGGTGCTGGGAGCACTGGGAGGGGGCTGGGGGTTACTGGGGGCACTGGGAGGGGGCTGGGGGTGCTGGGGGCACTGGGAGGGGGCTGGGGGGTGCTGGGGGCACTGGGAGGGGGCTGGGGGGTTACTGGGGGCACTGGGAGGGGGCTGGGGGGTTACTGGGGGCACTGGGAGGGGGCTGGGGGGTGCTGGGGGCACTGGGAGGGGGCTGGGGGGTTACTGGGAGCACTGGGAGGGGGCTGGGGGAGCACTGGGAGGGGCTGGGGGTTACTGGGGGCACTGGGAGGGGGCTGGGGGGTACTGGGAGCACTGGGAGGGGGCTGGGGGGTGCTGGGGGCACTGGGAGGGGGCTGGGGGGTGCTGGGAGCACTGGGAGGGGGCTGGGGGTTACTGGGGGCACTGGGAGGGGGCTGGGGGGTTAATGGGGGCACTGGGAGGGCTCTGGGGGGTTACTGGGAGCACTGGGAGGGGGCTGGGGGTTACTGGGGGCACTGGGAGGGGGCTGGGGGGTTAATGGGGGCACTGGGAGGGCTCTGGGGGGTTACTGGGAGCACTGGGAGGGGGCTGGGGGGTGCTGGGGGCACTGGGAGGGGGCTGGGGGGTTACTGGGGGCACTGGGAGGGGGCTGGGGGGTTACTGGGGGCACTGGGAGGGGGCTGGGGGGTGCTGGGAGCACTGGGAGGGGGCTGGGGGTTACTGGGGGCACTGGGAGGGGGCTGGGGGTGCTGGGGGCACTGGGAGGGGGCTGGGGGGTTACTGGGAGCACTGGGAGGGGGGCTGGGGGAGCACTGGGAGGGGCTGGGGGTTACTGGGGGCACTGGGAGGGGGCTGGGGGGTACTGGGAGCACTGGGAGGGGGCTGGGGGGTTACTGGGGGCACTGGGAGGGGGCTGGGGGGTGCTGGGGGCACTGGGAGGGGGCTGGGGGTTACTGGGGGCACTGGGAGGGGCCTGGGGGTTACTGGGAGCACTGGGAGGGGGCTGGGGGGTGCTGGGAGCACTGGGAGGGGGCTGGGGGGTTACTGGGGGCACTGGGAGGGGGCTGGGGGGTTACTGGGGGCACTGGGAGGGGGCTGGGGGGTGCTGGGGGCACTGGGAGGGGCCTGGGGGGTTACTGGGGGGCACTGGGAGGGGGCTGGGATTACTGGGAGCACTGGGAGGGGGCTGGGGGGTTACTGGGAGCACTGGGAGGGGGCTGGGGGGTGCTGGGGGCACTGGGAGGGGGCTGGGGGGTTGCTGGGGGCACTGGGAGGGGGCTGGGGGGTGCTGGGAGCACTGGGAGGGGGCTGGGGGGTGCTGGGGGCACTGGGAGGGGGCTGGGGGGTGCTGGGGGCACTGGGAGGGGGCTAGGGGGTTACTGGGAGGGGGCTGGGGTGTTACTGGGAGGGGGCTGGGGGGTTACTGGGAACACTGGGAGGGGGCTGGGGGGTGCTGAGGGGGCTGGGGGGTGCTGGGGGCACTGGGAGGGGGCTGGGGGGTTACTGGGAGCACTGGGAGGGCTCTGGGGGGTTACTGGGAGGGGGCTGGGGGGTTACTGGGAGGGGGCTGGGGGGTTACTGGGAGCACTGGGAGGGCTCTGGGGGTTACTGGGAGGGGGCTGGGGGGTTACTGGGAGCACTGGGAGGGTACTGGGGGGTTACTGGGAGCACTGGGAGGGGGCTGGGGGTTACTGGGAGGGCTCTGGGGGGTTACTGGGAGCACTGGGAGGGGGCTGGGGGGTTACTGGGAGGGCTCTGGGGGGTTACTGGGAGCACTGGGAGGGGGCTGGGGGGTTACTGGGGAGCACTGGGAGGGTACTGGGGGGTTACTGGGAGCACTGGGAGGGCATTTGGGGGGGGTTATCGGGGACCGTGAGAGGGCACTGCGGGGGGGGGAGGGGGTATGTGTTACTGGGAGCGCTGGGAGCCTCCTCCCAACCCCCCCCCCGGATTGCCCCGCCCCCCTCATTACCGGGAGGGGTTAATTACCCCCCGGGGGGGGGGGCGGGGTTAATTAGCGCGGGGGGGGGGCGGGGGTGAAGGGCCCCCGTTGCTCCCCCCAGCCATGGCGGAGGAGATCAAGGCCAAGCTGGAGCGCTACAAGACGGCGCCGTTCGACAGCCGCTTCCCCAACCAGAACCAGACCAGGAACTGCTGGCAGAACTACCTGGGTACCGTCCCCTCCCGTCCCCTCGCGTCCCCTCCCCTTGTCCCACGTCCCCGTGTCCCCATGTCCTGTCACCCCCCCCCCCCTTCCCCGGCAGACTTCCACCGCTGCGAGAAGGCGATGGCGGCCAAGGGAGCGGACGCCGGCCCCTGCCAGTGGTACTACCGCGTCTACAGTCCCTCTGTCCCACCGCCTGGGTGAGTGTCACCTCCCCCCGGCCCCACGGCGTCCTCGGTCCCTCTCGGGTGCCCCCAGGGTGGCCCCACGGCGTCCCCGTGGTCCTTGGGTCCCTCTCGGGTTCCCCCACGGCATCCCCGTGGTCCTTGGGTCCCTCTCGGGTCCCCCACGACGTCCCCGTGGTCCTTGGGTCCTTCTCGGGTGCCCCAGGGTGGCCCCACGTCGTCCCCGTGGTCCTTGGGTCTCTCTCGGGTGCCCCAGGGTGGCCCCATGGTCCTTGGGTCCCTCTCAGCTGCCCCAGGGTGGTCCCATGGCGTCCCCGTGGTCCTTGGGTCCTTCTCGGGTGCCCCAGGGTGGCCCCACGGCATCCCCGTGGTCCTTGGGTCCCTCTCAGCTGCCCCAGGGTGGCCCCATGATGTCCCCATGGTCCTTGGGTCCCTCTCGGGTCCCCCACAGCGTCCCCGTGGTCCTTGGGTCCCTCTCAGCTGCCCCAGGGTGGCCCCATGGCGTCCCCGTGGTCCTTGGGTCCCTCTCGGGTGCCCCAGGGTGGCCCCACGGCGTCCCCGTGGTCCTTGGGTCCCTCTCGGGTCCCCCACAGCGTCCCCGTGGTCCTTGGGTCCCTCTCAGCTGCCCCAGGGTGACCCCATGATGTCCCCGTGGTCCTTGGGTCCCTCTCGGGTCCCCCACGGCGTCCCCGTGGTCCTTGGGTCCTTCTCGGGTGCCCCAGGGTGGCCCCACGTCGTCCCCGTGGTCCTTGGGTCCCTCTCGGGTGCCCCAGGGTGGCCCCATGGTCCTTGGGTCCCTCTCAGCTGCCCCAGGGTGGCCCCATGGCGTCCCCGTGGTCCTTGGGTCCCTCTCGGGTGCCCCAGGGTGGCCCCACGGCGTCCCCGTGGTCCTTGGGTCCCTCTCAGCTGCCCCAGGGTGACCCCATGATGTCCCCATGGTCCTTGGGTCCCTCTCGGGTCCCCCACGGTGTCCCCGTGGTCCTTGGGTCCCTCTCGGGTGCCCCAGGGTGGCCCCACGGCATCCCCGTGGTCCTTGGGTCCCTCTCAGCTGCCCCAGGGTGACCCCATGATGTCCCCATGGTCCTTGGGTCCCTCTCGGGTCCCCCACAGCGTCCCCGTGGTCCTTGGGTCCCTCTCGGGTGCCCCAGGGTGGCCCCATGGCATCCCCGTGGTCTTGGGTCCCTCTCAGCTGCCCCAGGGTGGCCCCATGGCGTCCCCGTGGTCCTTGGGTCCCTCTCAGCTGCCCCAGGGTGACCCCATGATGTCCCCGTGGTCCTTGGGTCCCTCTCGGGTGCCCCAGGGTGGCCCCACGGCGTCCCTGTGGTCCTTGGGTCCCTCTCAGCTGCCCCAGGGTGGCCCCATGGCGTCCCCGTGGTCCTTGGGTCCCTCTCAGCTGCCCCAGGGTGACCCCATGATGTCCCCGTGGTCCTTGGGTCCCTCTCGGGTGCCCCACGGCGTCCCCGTGGTCCTTGGGTCCCTCTCGGGTGCCCCAGGGTGGCCCCACGGCATCCCCGTGGTCCTTGGGTCCCTCTCAGGTGCCCCAGGGTGGCCCCACGGCATCCCCGTGGTCCTTGGGTCCCTCTCAGCTGCCCCAGGGTGACCCCATGATGTCCCCCGTGGTCCTTGGGTCCCTCTCGGGTCCCCCACAGCGTCCCCGTGGTCCTTGGGTCCCTCTCAGCTGCCCCAGGGTGGCCCCATGGCGTCCCGTGGTCCTTGGGTCCCTCTCGGGTGCCCCAGGGTGGCCCCACGGCGTCCCCGTGGTCCTTGGGTCCCTCTCGGGTCCCCCACGGCGTCCCCATGGTCCTTGGGTCCCTCTCAGCTGCCCCAGGGTGACCCCATGATGTCCCCGTGGTCCTTGGGTCCCTCTCGGGTCCCCCACGGCGTCCCCGTGGTCTTGGGTCCCTCTCGGGTCCCCCACAGCGTCCCCGTGGTCCTTGGGTCCCTCTCGGGTGCCCCAGGGTGGCCCCACGGCGTCCCCGTGGTCCTTGGGTCCCTCTCGGGTCCCCCACGGTGTCCCCATGGTCCTTGGGTCCCTCTCAGCTGCCCCAGGGTGACCCCATGATGTCCCCGTGGTCCTTGGGTCCCTCTCGGGTGCCCCACGGCGTCCCCGTGGTCCTTGGGTCCCTCTCGGGTGCCCCAGGGTGGCCCCACGGCATCCCCGTGGTCCTTGGGTCCCTCTCAGCTGCCCCAGGGTGACCCCATGATGTCCCCGTGGTCCTTGGGTCCCTCTCGGGTCCCCCACAGCGTCCCCGTGGTCCTTGGGTCCCTCTCAGCTGCCCCAGGGTGGCCCCATGGCGTCCCCGTGGTCCTTGGGTCCCTCTCGGGTGCCCCAGGGTGGCCCCACGGCGTCCCCGTGGTCCTTGGGTCCCTCTCGGGTCCCCCACGGCGTCCCCATGGTCCTTGGGTCCCTCTCAGCTGCCCCAGGGTGACCCCACGGCGTCCCCGTGGTCCTTGGGTCCCTCTCGGGTCCCCCACGGCGTCCCCGTGGTCCTTGGGTCCCTCTCGGGTCCCCCACAGCGTCCCCGTGGTCCTTGGGTCCCTCTCGGGTGCCCCAGGGTGGCCCCACGGCGTCCCCGTGGTCCTTGGGTCCCTCTCGGGTCCCCCACAGCGTCCCCGTGGTCCTTGGGTCCTTCTCGGGTGCCCCAGGGTGGCCCCACGTCGTCCCCGTGGTCCTTGGGTCCCTCTCGGGTGCCCCAGGGTGGCCCCATGGTCTTGGGTCCCTCTCGGGCCCCCCACAGCGTCCCCGTGGTCCTTGGGTCCCTCTCGGGTGCCCCAGGGTGGCCCCATGGTCCTTGGGTCCCTCTCAGCTGCCCCAGGGTGACCCCATGATGTCCCCATGGTCCTTGGGTCCCTCTCGGGTGCCCCAGGGTGGCCCCATGATGTCCCCGTGGTCCTTGGGTCCCTCTCGGGTCCCCCACAGCGTCCCCGTGGTCCTTGGGTCCCTCTCGGGTGCCCCAGGGTGGCCCCACGGCGTCCCCGTGGTCCTTGGGTCCCTCTTGGGTGCCCTCAGGGTGGCCCCACGGCGTCCCCGTGGTCCTTGGGTCCCTCTCGGGTGCCCCAGGGTGGCCCCATGATGTCCCCATGGTCCTTGGGTCCCTCTCGGGTCCCCCACGGCGTCCCCGTGGTCCTTGGGTCCCTCTCGGGTCCCCCACGGCGTCCCCGTGGTCCTTGGGTCCCTCCCGGGTCCCCCAGGGTGGCCCCATGATGTCCCCATGGTCCTTGGGTCCCTCTCGGGTCCCCCAGCGTGGCCCCATGATGTCCCCGTGGTCCTTGGGTCCCTCTCGGGTCCCCCACGGCGTCCCTGTGGTCCTTGGGTCCCCCACGATGTCCCCATGGTCCCCACAGTGTCCCCATGGCCCTCAGGGTCCCCACGGTGTCCCTGCAGTCCTTGGGTCCCCCTCGGGGTCCCACGGTGTCACCGTGTCCCCAGTGACATCGCTGTGGTCCCTGTGCCACCCGTGTTGTCACCAAGTCCCCCATGCTGTTGCCATCTGCCCCGTGATGTCACTGTAGTTTTCGTGTCCCCCATGGTGTTGCCATCTACCCCGTGATGTCACCGTAGTTCTTGTGTCCCCCGTGGTGGCACCGTGTCCCCCATGACGTCACTGTGGTCCCCGTGTCCCCCACGCTGTCACCGTGTGTGTCCCCCCCCGGCATTGCTGTGGTCCCCGTGCCACCCGTGGTGGCACCGTGTCCCCATGACGTCACTGTGGTCCCCGTGTCCCCCACGCTGTCACCGTGTGTGTCCCCCCCCGGCATTGCTGCGGTCCCCGTGCCACCCGTGGTGTCACCAAGTCCCCCATGATGTCACTGTGGTCCCCGTGTCCCCCACACTGTCACCGTGTGTCCCCCCCCCTGCATTGCTGCGGTCCCCGTGCCACCCGTGGTGTCACCAAGTCCCCCATGATGTCACTGTGGTCCCCGTGTCCCCCACACTGTCACCGTGTGTGTCCCCCCCTGGCATTGCTGCGGTCCCCGTGCCACCCGTGGTGTCACCAAGTCCCCCATGATGTCACTGTGGTCCCCATGTCCCCCACGCTGTCACCGTATGTGTCCCCCCCGGCATTGCTGCGGTCCCCGTGCCACCCGTGGTGTCACCGAGGTCCCCCGTGGTGTCACCGTGTACCCCGCGATGTCCCCGCGTCCCCCACGGCGCCGCTCGTGACATCACCCTCGTCCCCGTGTCCCCCGTGAACGTCGCCGTGCGCGCCGTGGCGTCCCCGCGAGGTCCCCGCCCCCCTCGCCCTGTCACCGCGTCACCCGCAGGTGACGACGTGGGACGAGTACCGCGAGGAGGGGACCTTCCCCGGCAAGATCTGAGCTTCGCCGGCCCCCCCCCGGGGAGGGGACAGCTGTGTCACCCGGGGTAGGGGGGGGTGGGGGGGGAAGGGGGTGACATGGCCACCACCGGAGGGCGGGGGGGGGGGTGACGCAGCTGTCCCCCACCCCGGGGGGGGGGGGGGACGGGGGACATGGCACCCACCCCACCCCCCACCCCGCTGTCACCTGGGCGGTGGCAATAAAGGGTTGAACTGGTCCCGGGTGTGGTTTTTTTTGGGGGGGGTGGGGGGGGGTGTGTGTCCCCAGGGTGGGGGTGGGGCTCCCGGCCACCTGGGGGGGGTGGGGTGGGGTGGGGGAGGGACAGATGAGAGCCCTCCCCAGAGCTGGAGCCGGAAGGTTTTTATTAATTAAAAGTCGGGGTGGGACGGTCGGGGGGGGGGGGGGGGGGGGGGGGGGGGGGGCCCCTCCCCCACCGGACACCTGGGTGTCGTGTCCCCCCCCCCCCCCCGGGGGTGCTCCTCGGGGACAGAGGCGCTAAGGACCAAGGGGACGCCCCGGAGGGGGGGAGGGCGAGGGGCACCCCCAGGATCTGGCCCAGGGCGTCCCCGGGGGCCAGCAGGCTCTGCCCAGGCCCCGCAGCGGCAGCGCTCCCAGCAGCGGGCCTGGGGGGGGGCAGGGGGGGGGGCTCAGGGTGTCGTCCGTCCCCCGTCCCCCCCCCCCCAAAATCCCCTTCTTCAGCCGTAGCTCCTCTCCCTCCTCTTCCTCCCCCTCCCTCCTCAGGGGTTTCCCCGTTCCCCCCCCGGCAGCGGCTGGATGGGGACCCCGTTGGAGAAGCTCCTCGGTTTGTCCCCTTCGCCGTCCGCCCTTCTCCTGGGGTCCCGTTCACCCCCCCCCCCCCCGCCGTCCGCCCGTCCTTCTTCAGTGGCTCCTTCGTCTCCTCCCCTTCCACCCGCCTCTTCCTCACCCTTCCATCCATCTCCTCCTCGCCCTTCCATCCATCTCCTCGCCCTTCCACCCGCCTCTTCCTCACCCTTCCACCTGCCTCTTCTTCACCCTTCCACCCATCTCCTCCCGCTTCCACCCGTCTCCTCGCTCTTCCACCCGTCTCCTCACCCTTCCACCCGCCTCCTCCTCGCCCTTGCACCCGCCTCCTCCTCGCCCTTCCACCCGCCTCCTCCTCACCCTTCCACCCATCTCCTCCTTGCCCTTCCATCCATCTCCTCCCGCTTCCACCCATCTCCTCCCGCTTCCACCCTCCTCCCTCGCCCTTCCACCCGCCTCCTCCTCCCCCTTCCACCCATCTCCTCGCCCTTCCACCCGCCTCTTCCTCGCCCTTCCATCCATCTCCTCGCCCTTCCACCTGCCTCCTCCTCACCCTTCCACCATCTCCTCCTCGCCCTTCCACCCATCTCCTCCTCGCCCTTCCATCCATCTCCCTCACCCTTCCATCCATCTCCTCACCCTTCCACCCGCCTCTTCCTCGCCCTTCCACCCATCTCCTCCTCGCCCTTCCACCCATCTCCTCGCCCTTCCACCCATCTCCTCCCCCTTCCATCCATCTCCTCCTTGCCCTTCCACCCATCTCCTCGCCCTTCCACCCATCTCCTCGCGCTTCCACCCATCTCCTCGCCCTTCCACCCATCTCCTCGCCCTTCCATTCCTCCTCTATTCATGGTTTCTCCAACCCGGGTCCCCTTCCCCGTCATGTCCCCTCCCCTGGAGTCCTCCCATCCCTTGTCCCCATCGTGTCCCCTCACCCGGAGGTCCTCCCATCCCTTGTCCCCATCATGTCCCCTCACCCGGAGGTCCTCCCATCCCTTGTCCCCGTCGCGTCCCCTCCCCCGGAGGTCCTCCCATCCCTTGTCCCCGTTGCGTCCCCTCCCCTGGAGGTCCTCCCATCCCTTGTCCCCGTCGCGTCCCCTCCCCTGGAGGTCCCTTCCTGTCCCCCCGCCCTGTCCCCATCCTCATGGTGTCCCCCTCACCTGCAGACAGGTCCCGCGGCAGCAGCGTTCGGTGGGGGACACAGGTGTCCCCAGGGCGGCAGCGAGAGTCCTTGGGGCACCACGGGGCTGTAGGTGATACAGGGGTTGGGTGGGGACACGTGACGTGTCGGGGAGGGACTCGGGGCGGGACAGGCCACAGGGGACCTCATGGAGGGGGACGGGTAGGGAGGTCACAGATGCATCGGGGACATCGCGGACAGGTAGGGATGTCACGGAGGGACAGACGCGTAGGGGACACGGCGGCCGCGTAGGGATGTCACTGGTGGACGGAGAGGTGGAGAACGTCATGGAAGGACGTGGAGGGATGTCAGGGTGAAGAGAAACGGAGGGGACGCCACAGAGGGACACGTAGGGAGTTCAGAGAGGGACAGAGAGGGGAGGACGTCGTGGGCACCCGGGGACGTCACGGGTGGACACATAAAGGTCATCATGGGCGCATAGGGACGTCGTGGATGGACAGAGAGACGGAGAAGGTTGTGGAGGCGTGGATAGAAGACACGATGGGACGTGTAGGGATGTCACGGATGGACACCTGGAGGTCGTCCTGGACACGCAGAGCTGTCGTGGATGGACAGTCCCATAGGGGACACCACGGACGGGCACAAGGACGTCGTGGATGGATGGAGAATGTCCCAGAGGGACACATAGGGGGCATGGTGGACACGTAGGGGGCATGGTGGACACGTAGGGATGTCGTGGTTGGTCGGAGGGTTGTAGGACACCACAGGTGGACAGACACAAAGGGGACACCGTGGAGGGACACATAAGGACGTCACGGATGGACAGAGAGGGAGGACGTCGCGGATGATCCACGCAGGGATGTCACAGATGGGGACACACACACACACACACACACAAGGATGGCGCCGCGGGGGGACGCGTAGAGGCATCGTGGATGGACAGACAGGGATGCCACGGATGGACAGAGAGCTGGAGAACGGGGTGGACGGACACGCGGAGGTCATCACGGACACGTAGGGATGTCGTGGATGGACGCGTACACGTAGGTGACGTTACGGATGGACGTCATGGATGGCCGCGTAGGAACCCCACGGCCAACCCCACAAGAACAGCCCCATGTCCCCCTCCCACCCCATGTCCCCCTGGTCCCCAACTCACGGCAGATGGTGGGGGTGCTCCAGGGTCCCACCCGAGCCCCGGCCTGGCGGCAGGCGGCCTCGTAGGCACCCAGGACCTCGCTGAGGACCTCGCTGAAGACCTCTTTGTCCCCAGGGGCCTCGCAGAGCTCCCGCAGGCAGACGTCGAAGAAGATCCCAGGGTGGACCGTGGTGTGACAGTCCCCGAAGGGACCTCGGGGGGCCCGGAGGAGACCGCAGAGCTCGGTGTGGACGAAGGCCCTCTTGGGGGGCTGGCGGCAAGGGGGACACGCGGGGCCGGGGCAGGGACGATGACACGAGGCCGCGGCGGTGGCCTCGTGGAGGTGGTCGTCGGAGGGGTGGCCGTCGAAGTTGCCGCAGAGGCCCGCAGGTGACGTTGCGGTAGCGCGGGGACACGGTGACGGCCACCGCGGCCCCGGGGCCGGCGGCCACGCGGAGGCCGAAGGCGGCGAGGAGGAGGGTGGCGGCACCCTGGGGCGTCACGCACACGGCCCGGCCTGCAGGCAGAAGGGCAGCGGCACCGCGGCACCGTCCACCTGCGGGGGGGGGGGGGAACGACGGGGGGGGGACCTGGTCGGCTGCCCCGCCCGGTCCTCCAGCCTGTTTCCCTTCTAGCCAGCCGTCCGTTTGTCCTCGTCCGTCTGGCCGGCCCGGCCATCCTTTCAACCTTCTCCGTCCGACCTCTTTCATCCATCCCTCCCTCCGTCCAACCTCCTCCATCCCTTCAACCTTCGGTCAGCCAACCAGCTTGCTTCATCCCTCCACCCTTCTTCTCCCTCCACCCACCCGTGCCCTTCTCCACCCGTCGCTCCGGGTCCTTCTTAATCCCTCCACCCACGGTCTTTTCCAGCCGTGCTCTTCGTCCGTCTCCCCGTCCTCTTCTTCATCTAGGCCCGCTTCGCCCCTTCCCTCCGTCCGTGCCCTGCTTCATCCACGCTCTTCTCCGTCCATCCCTCCACCCGTGCCCCTCGCCATCCCTCCGCCCCTGGTCTTCTCCATTTATCCATCCCTCCGTTGCTCTAGCCGTACCCCTCTCTGTCCGTCCCTCCCGCCCTCCATGCTCTCCAATCCATCCATCCATCCATCCATCCATCCATCCATCCATCCATCCATCCATCCATCCATCGTTCTGTCCACGTCCTTCTCCGTTCAGCCAGCCAGCCGCCTTCGCCGTCCATCCGTCCATCCATGCCCTTCTGCACCGTGCTCTTCTCCGTCCGTCCGTCCGTCTATGCCCTTCTCCGCCCACCCAGCCCGGTTTTCTCCATTTATCCACCTCTCTATCAATCTATCCGTGTCCTTCTCCATCCCTCCTTCTCCATCCTTCTCCATCCTTCTCCATCCCTCTCCATCCATCTCCATCCATCCTTCTCCATCCCTCTCCATCCATCCTTCTCCATCCTTCTCCATCCTTCTCCATCCTTCTCCATCCATCCTTCTCCATCCCTCCTTCTCCATCCTTCTCCATCCATCCCTCTCCATCCTCTCCATCCATCCTTCTCCATCCATCCCTCTCCATCCCTCTCCATCCATCCCTCTCCATCCATCCCTCTCCATCCCTCTCCATCCCTCTCCATCCCTCTCCATCCCTCTCCATCCTTCTCCATCCCTCCTTCTCCATCCCTCTCCATCCATCCTTCTCCATCCCTCTCCATCCATCCTTCTCCATCCATCCTTCTCCATCCATCCTTCTCCATCCCTCCTTCTCCATCCTTCTCCATCCCTCTCCATCCCTCTCCCTCCCTCCTTCTCCCTCCCTCCTTCTCCCTCCCTCCTTCTCCCTCCCTCCTTCTCCCTCCCTCCTTCTCCCTCCTTCTCCCTCCTTCTCCCTCCATCCCTCTCCCTCCATCCCTCTCCCTCCATCCCTCTCCCTCCATCCCTCTCCATCCATCCCTCTCCATCCATTCTTCTCCATCCCTCTCCATCCTTCTCCATCCATCCTTCTCCATCCCTCTCCATCCCTCCTTCCATCCTTCTCCAGCCTTCTGCATCCTTCTCCATCCATCCACCCCCCCTTCTCCATCCCCTGCCTTCCTCCCCCCCCCGCCATTGCACCTCCCAACCCCCGTTCACCCCCCCCCACCCCCTTCCCCGCCTCCTCACCTCCACGACGCCGGGGCGCCCTCCCTGCAGCACCCAGCGGTGCTGCTCTACGGTGACGGTGACCCTACGGCTGCCGGTGCCGCCCCGGGGTGGGTTGGTGACGGTGACATCGAAGGCGGGGTGGACACCGGGGGGGGCGCAGCTCCGTGCCACCACGTAGGAGCAGTTGTCCCCCACGGCCACGGCCGCCCCGTCGAAGCTCATATAGTGCTGGGTCCCCACGGCCCGGCAGGTCCCTGGGGTGCCGGGGGCACCTGCCGCTGTCCCCGGCACTGCCGAGCACCCCTGGGTGCCCCTGGCACCGGAGGGGGAGACGCAGCCCTCCCGGCACCCTTGGGTGCAGCCTGGGGTGCAGATGGCGTAGCGGGTGCCTGCCGGGCAGTTGGGTGCTGGAGGGGGGGGGGAGGGAGAGAGGGGGATGTTGGGGGTGGTGTCCCGCCTGGGTCCCCTCCAGGGTGTCTGGGTGTCCCCCCACCCCGGGGTGCCTGGGTCCCCTCCAGGGTGCTTGGGCCCCCCTGGGGTGCTTGCCCCCCCCCCCCCCCCCGGGTGCTCTGTGGGTCCATGTTGTCGTCCCCGCAGGTGTCGGGGTCCCTGGGGTGCTCTATGGGGCTTGTGTCCCGTCCCCCCCCCACCCTGAGACACCTGGGTCCCTGGGGTGCTCTATGGGGCTGGTGTCCCCCACCCTAACCAGACGCCTGGGGCCCTGGGGTGCTCTATGGGGCTGGTGTCCCCCACCCCCGACCGGGATGCCTGGGTCCCTGGGGTGCTCCATGGGGCTGGTGTCCCCCACCCCCGACCGGGATGCCTGGGTCCCTGGGGTGCTCCATGGGGCTGGTGTCCCCCACCCTAACCAGACGCCTGGGGCCCTGGGGTGCTCCATGGGGCTGGTGTCCCCCACCCTAACCAGACGCCTGGGTCCCTGGGGTGCTCCATGGGGCTGGTGTCCCCCACCCTAACCAGACGCCTGGGTCCCTGGGGTGCTCCATGGGGCTGGTGTCCCCCACCCCCGACCGGGATGCCTGGGTCCCTGGGGTGCTCCATGGGGCTGGTGTCCCCCACCCTAACCAGACGCCTGGGTCCCTGGGGTGCTCCATGGGGCTGGTGTCCCCCACCCCCGACCGGGATGCCTGGGTCCCTGGGGTGCTCCATGGGGCTGGTGTCCCCCACCCCCGACCGGGATGCCTGGGTCCCTGGGGTGCTCCATGGGGCTGGTGTCCCCCACCCTAACCAGACGCCTGGGGCCCTGGGGTGCTCCATGGGGCTGGTGTCCTCCACCCTAACCAGACGCCTGGGTTCCTGGGGTGCTCTATGGGGCTGGTGTCCCCCACCCTAACCAGACGCCTGGGGCCCTGGGGTGCTCTATGGGGCTGGTGTCCCCCACCCCCGACCGGGATGCCTGGGTCCCTGGGGTGCTCCATGGGGCTGGTGTCCCCCACCCTAACCAGACGCCTGGGGCCCTGGGGTGCTCCATGGGGCTGGTGTCCTCCACCCTAACCAGACGCCTGGGTTCCTGGGGTGCTCTATGGGGCTGGTGTCCCCCACCCTAACCAGACGCCTGGGTCCCTGGGGTGCTCCATGGGGCTGGTGTCCCCCACCCTAACCAGACGCCTGGGTCCCTGGGGTGCTCTACGGGGGGCTGGTGTCCCCCACCCTAACCAGACGCCTGGGGCCCTGGGGTGCTCTATGGGGGGCTGGTGTCCCCCACCCTAACGAGACGCCTGGGTCCCTGGGGTGCTCTATGGGGCTGTTCTCCCCCGCCCCCGAGCGGGATGCCTGGGTCCCTGGGTGCTGGGTGGGTGACTTACGGCAGAAGCCCTTGGAGCGCCATTCCAGGACCCTCTTCCCGGCCTCCTGGCAGGCGGCGGCGTAGGCAGCGAGGACGCGGCAGACGCCCTCGCGGTGACACCGGTCGGCGACGCAATCCCGGTAGTAGGTTTCAGGGTGAACGGTCCCGTGGCAGAGCCGGAAAGGTCCCTCCTTACTCAGCACCACCCCACACTCTCCCCCACCCTCTGGCTGTCCCTTCCCCAACCCCCCCGCCACCCCGCACCCCAAAACCTCGCCGCACCCCCCGCCCGCCGCTCCCCCCGCCCGCCACCCCTCTGCCGGCGTCACGTCGTTGCGGGGGTCCCCGTCCAAGTCCCCGCAGAGCCCGCAGAGCTGCCCGCCGTAAATGCCCGGCACCCGGACGCTCACCCGGCCGTGGCGCCTGTCGAAGGCCACCGTCACCCCCTGGGGGGTCCTCACCGTCACCTCCCAACCCCGGGGCTCCAGGGTCACCGCCGAGGTCCCCACCGCGTGGGGCAGGCGGGTCGGCACACCGTTCACCTGGGGGAGGGGGAATGGGGGTTAAATGGGGGTCACGGGGGGGAAACGGGGGTTAAATGGGGGTCACGGGGGGGGGGGGGGGAAGAATCTGCATTTGGCCGTCCTGGAGCCTGCTTCCTTGCTACTCGTGGTTTACTCACTCATTACTCATGGCCTACTCACTCGTGGTTTACTCGTGAGCTGCTCGTCATTTCCTCACTTGCCACTGATGATTTTCTCACTTGCCACTCAGAGTTTACTCGCCACTCGTCGTTTACTCACGCGCTACTCACAGTTTACTCACAAGCTGCTCGCTCGCTGCTCACCACTCGGTACCAGCCCTCCAAGGCAGCTTGTGGTGGGGACTGGATGGGAACACGCCCTCTGACTCACTACTTATGCTTTACTCACTGACTACTCCGCACTTAACTTCCAGCTTACAACATACTCCTTACTCACGCACTTGCTACTCACTCACTGCTCACTCTTAACTCACTACACATCCCCGCGCAACTCTACGTTCCCTACGTCCTCCCAGCTTGCTCGTCTACTCATGTGTTACTCACCACGCGCTCGTTACTTGCTTCCTACTCGCTCCTTGGGCCATCCGGACCAGCTAAAACACTCTTTACGCCCGCTACTCACTCGCTACTCGTCGCCTGACCAACAAACGTGTCCCCACTTACTACCAGCACGGGGAGAAAGTGCAACTCAGCATCCGAGCCCTCCTCCTGGGTTACTCACCGCCTTACTCCGTCCTCACAACTCCCTCCTCGCAGCTCTTACTCGCTCCCCGCCCTCACGCTGCCATACTCATGGCCTACTCCTCCCTTACTCGCCCCTAGAGCTACTCACTGTGACCTGCCCGGGCTCCAGCCCCACGCGCGTGTGATGCAGGAGGACCTCGGCACCGACGATGCCACCGGGGCCACCGCGCACCAGGACGCGGAAAGGCTCGGCACCCCCGGCGCCGGGGCAGAGTCCGGCCAGGAGGTAGACGCAGGAGACGGGGAAGTCGCGGTGGAGGCGGTCGAAGGTGCGGAGGTGGCCCATGCCCAGGGCGGAGCAGGTGGCGGGGGCAAGGACGGGCTTGGGGACGGGGTTGGCGGCACAGGGCTCCTGGGGGTGTTTGGATGAGCAGGACAGGGCTGTGGGGACAGGGGGAGCAGTGGTTAGGCCGGCTGACCTTCTGGAAGGGTTCTTCATCCCTCCATCCCTCGGTGCCTCCATGTTTCCATCCCTCCCTCCAATGATCCCTCAAACCATTCCTCCCTCCCTCCCTCCATCCTGCCACCCCACCGTCACCCATTTAGCCCCCCCCCATCCTTCTTCACCTGCTTCTCCATCCCTCCTTCCACCCCTTTGTCCTTCTTCACCCATTTCTCCATCCCTTCATCCTTCCACCGCTTCTCCATCCATCCATCCATCCATCCATCCATCCATCCATCCATCCATCCATCCATCCTCACCCATTTCTTGATCCCTCTAGCCCTCCATCCTTCTTCACCCATTTCTCCATCCCTCCATCCTTCTTCACCCATTTCTCCATCTCTTCATCCTTCTTCACCCATTTCTCCATCTCTTCATCCTTCTTCTACTGGCTCTCCCTCCCTCCGTCCCTCCTCACCCATTTCTCCATCCCTCCATCCCTTCGTCCTTCTTCACCTCTTCCTCCATCCCACCATCCCCCTCTCCATTCCTCCCACTACTGCCCCCCCATCCCCATCCTCCACTTGTGTCCATCCCCATCCCCCACTCGTGTCCCCTTTTCCCCGTGCCCCACTCACGGCACCGCGTCCCCTGTCCCCCGCTGTCCCCTTCCTCAGGCTGGGCGCAGACCCCGCAGAGCTGTCCCCGTAGCGTCGCCGGCGCTGTCACCGTCACCGCGCCGTCCCCGCCGAAGGCCACCCGCACGCCCGCGGCTGTTGTCACCCGCCGCTGGCCCCCCCGCCGCTCCAGGCGCACCTGGCCCCCCGCCAGTGAGAGGGGCAGGCGGGCCTGGCGCCCAGCCACCTGCGGGGAGGGGACATCGGCTGGGACACCTGGACGCCTGGGTCCCCTCCCCAGTTATGGGGTCTGGGCGGGTGGGAATGGGGTGGGGAGGAGCCGGACGCTTGGGTCCCCTCCTGGAGAAGACACGCGCGCCCCCCCCCCCCCCATGCTCCGCCCAGGGCCATATCCTCACCCTGGCGATCGTCTCCTCTCCTCGGAGCAGGATCACCTCGTAGCCGTCACCGCGGAGCGTGAGGTGGCCAAAGGTGGCGGCGGGTCCCCTGCCCACCTGGCCACCCGCCGTGACCCGGAAGGCGGGCAACCGGGTGCCGCAGGTGGTCACCAACGTCTGAGTGCAAGCTCCGGCCAAGCCGTAGTTCTTCCCGTTGAAGGCCCGGTAGCGCCAACGCCCCAAGACGTGGCAGACAAGTGGGGGCTGCGAGATGGGGAGGCATCTGGGGGAGGTTTCCACCATCTTGCACGTCGTTCCGGGTGGACAACGCAGGTTGTTGCAAGACGGGTTGGTGGGAACGCATCGGGGGGAGGTTTCCACCACCTTGCACGTCGTTCCGGATGGACAACGCAGGTCATTGCAAGATGGCTTGTTGGCTACACATTTGGGCCAACCCTCCACCATCTTGCACGTTGTCCCCTTCAGGCAATGCAGGTCTTTGCACGACGGCTTGTTGGGGATGCATCTGGGCGAGGTTTCTACCATCTGGCACGTCGTTCCAGGTGGGCAATGCACATCGTTGCAGGATGGCTTCTTGGGCACGCATTTGGGCCAGTCCTCCACCATCTGGCACGTTGTCCCAGCTGGACAACGCATATCGTTGCACGATGGCTTGTTGGGCACGCATGTAGGCCAATCCTCCACCGTCTGGCAGGTGGTCCCAGCCGGGCAGCGGACGGTGTTGCAGGACGGCTTGTTGGGTACGCACGTGGGCCAACCTCCCACCGTCTGGCAGGTGGTGCCCACGGGGCAGCGGACGGTGCTGCAGGTGGGTTGGTTGGGCATGCACTTGGGCCAACCCTCCACCATGTGGCACGTGGTGCCTTCCAAGCAGTGCACCGTGGCGCAGGTGGGCTTGGGGGGGACGCAGCGGGGGCCGCCTTCCATCACGCGACACACGGTCCCGGACTTGCAGGAGAGGTTGGCGCAAGACGCCGTGGGGGCACTCCTTCTCATCTGCATGCACTTGGGCCACCCTTGCACCACCCGGCATGTCATCTCGCTTGGGCACCGCAGGTCACCGCACGAGGGGACGCGGACGCAGCGGGGCCACCCGTTGAGGACCTTGCAGCCCATTCCCGCCTTGCAATGGAGGTTCTTGCAGGAGGGTCGGGAGACACAGGCAGGGTGGCCGTGCACCACCACGCAGGCAGTGCCGGGTTTGCAGGCAACGTGCTGGCAGGACCCGGGGATGGTGACGCAGTGGATGCCGATGCAGGAAAAGGGAGGCGATGAGATCCCAGGGGGAAATGGGGGGACGGAAGCGGGGTGGCCCCAGGAGACAGAGCTGAGGAGGGGATAGCTGGGAAGACAGCGGGGCCACCCATCTGTCATGGTGCAGGTTGTGCCTTTGGGACACTGGATGTCACTGCAGGAGGGCTGGCGGTGGACACAGTGGGGCCACCCATCTGTCATCGTGCACGTGGTCCCTTTGGGACAATGGATGTCGCTGCAGGAAGGCCTCCTAATGGAGGTCTTGGTTTGGACACACCGGGGCCAACCATCAACCATCTGGCACGTGGTTCCCTTCTGGCACTGGATGTCACCGCAGGATGGTCGGGTTTGGACACATTGGGGCCAACCATTGACCATGTTGCACATGGTCCCCTGGGGACAGTGGACATCGCTGCAGGAGGGTTGGCGGTGGACACAGTGGGGCCAGCCATCTGTCATCTTGCACGTGGTCCCTTTGGAACATTGGATGTCGCTGCAGGAAGGCCTCCTAATGGAGGTCTTGGTTTGGACACACCGGGGCCAACCATCAACCATCTGGCACGTGGTTCCCTTCTGGCATTGGATGTCACTGCAGGAAGGTCGGTTTTGGACACACTGGGGCCAACCATTGACCATGTTGCACGTGGTCCCTTGGGGACAGTGGACATCGCTGCAGGAAGGTTGGTGATGGGCACACTGGGGCCACCCGTGAAGCATCTTGCACGCAGTCCCTTTGGGACACTGGATGTCTCTGCAAGATGGTTGCCTCAGAGTGGTCTTGGTTTGGACGCACCGGGGCCAACCATCAACCATCTGGCACGTGGTTCCCTTCTGGCAGTGGATTTCACTGCAGGAGGGACGATTTTGGACACATTGGGGCCACCCGTTGACCATGTTGCATGTGGTCCCTTGGGGACAGTGGACATCGCTGCAGGAAGGTTGGCTGTGGACACACTGGGGCCACCCATGAAGCATCTTGCACGTGGTCCCTTTGGGACAGTGGACATTGTTGCAGGAAGGTGGCCTCAGGGAAGTCTTGGTTTGGACACACCGGGGCCAACCATCGACCATCTGGCACGTGGTTCCCTTCTGGCATTGGACATCATGGCAGGAAGGTTGGTCCTGGACACAGTGGGGCCACCCATCTGTCATCTTGCATGAGGTCCCTTTAGGACACTGGATGTCCTTGCATGTTTGTTGATGATGAACGCACCGTGGCCAACCACTGAGGATCTGACACACGCTGCCTTTTTGACACTGAATGTCATTGCAAGATGGTTGGCTGTGGACACATTGTGGCCACCCATGTAGCATCTTGCACGTGGCCCCCTTGGAACACTGGACGTCCCTACAAGAACGTCTCCTAATGGAGGTCTCGGTTTGTGCACACCTGGGCCAACCGTCTACAACTTGGCACGTGGTTCCCTTCTGGCATTGGATGTCGCTGCAGGAGGGAGGGCTGTGAACACACTGGGGCCACCCCTGCAGCATCTTGCACATGGTCCCTTTGGGACAGTGGCTGTCACTGCAGGAAGGTCGCCTTGGCAAGGTCTTGGTTTGGACACACCGGGGCCAACCATCAACCATCTGGCACGTGGTTCCCTTCTGGCATTGGATTTCACTGCAGGAGGGTCGATTTTGGACACATTGGGGCCACCCGTTGACCATGTTGCACGTGGTCCCTTGGGGACAGTGGACATCACTGCAGGAAGGTTGGCTGTGGACACACTGGGGCCACCCATGGAGCATCTTGCACGTGGTCCCTTTGGGACAGTGGCTGTCACTGCAGGAAGGTGGCCTCAGGGAAGTCTTGGTTTGGACACACCGTGGCCAACCATCAACCATCTGGCACGTGGTTCCCTTCTGGCATTGGGTGTCACTGCAGGAGGGACGATTTTGGACACATTGGGGCCACCCGTTGACCATGTTGCACGTGGTCCCTTTGGGACAGTGGACATTGTTGCAGGAAGGTGGCCTCAGGGATGTCTTGGTTTGGACGCACCGTGGCCAACCATCAACCATCTGGCACGTGGTTCCCTTCTGGCATTGGGTGTCACTGCAGGAGGGTCGGTTTTGGACACACTGTGGCCACCCATGTAGCATCTTGCATGTGGTCCCTTTGGGACAGTGGCTGTCACTGCAGGAAGGTCGCCTTGGCAAGGTCTTGGTTTGGACACACCGGGGCCAACCATCAACCATCTGGCACATGGTTCCCTTCTGGCACTGGACGTCCTGGCAGGAGGGCAGGTTGTGAACACACCGTGGTTGGCGGTCAATCATGTTACATGTGGTCCCTTGGGGACAGTGCACATCATTGCAAGAAGGTCTCCTGAGGGACATCTTGGTTTGGACGCACCGGGGCCAACCATCAACCATCTGGCACGTGGTTCCCTTCTGGCACTGGATGTCCTGGCAGGAGGGCAGGTTGTGGACACACTGCGGCCACCCATCTGTCATCCTGCACGTGGTCCCTTTGGGACATTGGAGGTCATTGCAAGTAGGTCTCCGAATGGAGGTCTTGGTTTGGACGCACCGGGGCCAACCATCAACCATCTGGCACGTGGCTCCCTTCTGGCATTGGATGTCACTGCAGGAGGGACGATTTTGGACACACTGGGGCCACCCGTTGACCATGTTGCACGTGGTCCCTTGGGGACAGTGGACATCACTGCAGGAAGGTTGGCTGTGGACACACTGGGGCCACCCATGAAGCATCTTGCACGTGGTCCCTTTCGGACAGTGGCTGTCACTGCAGGAAGGTCGCCTTGGCAAGGTGTTGGTTTGGACACACCGGGGCCAACCATCAGCCATCTGGCACGTGGTTCCCTTCTGGCACTGGACGTCCTGGCAGGAGGGCGGGTTGTGAACACACCGTGGTTGGTCATCTATCATGTTACATGTGGTCCCTTGGGGACAGCGGACATCATTGCAAGAAGGTCGCCTGTGGGACATCTTGGTTTGGACACACCGTGGCCAACCATCAACCATCTGGCACGTGGTTCCCTTCTGGCATTGGGTGTCACTGCACGAGGGTCGGTTTTGGACACACTGGGGCCACCCGTTGACCATGTTGCACGTGGTCCCTTGGGGACAGTGGACATCGCTGCAGGAAGGTTGGTGATGGGCACACTGGGGCCACCCGTGAAGCATCTTGCACGCAGTCCCTTTGGGACAGTGGCTGTCACTGCAGGAAGGTCGCCTTGGCAAGGTCTTGGTTTGGACGCACCGGGGCCAACCATCAACCATCTGACACGTGGTTCCCTTCTGGCATTGGGTGTCACTGCAGGAGGGTTGATTTTGGACACACTGGGGCCACCCGTTGACCATGTTGCACGTGGTCCCCTTGGGACAGTGGACATCATTGCAAGAGAGTCTCCTGTTGGAGGTCTTGGTTTGGACACACTGGGGCCAACCCTCAACTATGTGGCAGGTGGTTCCCTTCTGGCATTGGACGTCATGGCAGGAAGGTTGGCTGTGGACACACCGAGGCCATCCATCCATGATCTGACACGTGGTCCCCTTGGAACATTGGATATCATGACAGGAGGGTTGGTTATGGTCACACTGAGGCCACCCATCTCTCATTCTGCACGTGGTCCCTTTGGGACATTGGACGTCTCTGCAAGAAGGTCTCCTAATGGAAGTCTTGGCTTGGACACACCGGGGCCAACCATCAACCATCTGACACGTGGTTCCTTTCTCACACTGGATGTCACTGCAGGAGGGCCGGTTGGGGACACATCGTGGTTGGCCGTCAGTCAAACTACATGTGGTCCCCTGGGGACAGTGGACCTCACTGCAAGAAGGTTTCCTGTGGGATATCTTGGTTTGGATACACCGGGGCCAACCATCAACCATCTGACATGCGGTTCCCTTCTGGCAGTGAACATCATCGCAGGAAGGTCGAATTTGAACACATTGGGGCCAACCGTCTGTCATCTTACACGTGGTCCCTTGGGGACAGTGGACATCACTGCAGGAGGGTTGGCGGTGGACACAGTGGGGCCACCCATCTGTCATCTTACACGTGGTCCCCTTGGAGCATTGGATGTCGCTGCAGGAAGGTCTCCTAATGGAGGCCTTGGTTTGGACACACCGGGGCCAACCATCAACCATCTGGCATGTGGTTCCCTTCTGGCACTGGATGTCACTGCAGGAGGGGGGGTTGTGGACACACTGGGGCCAACCATTGACCATGCTGCACGTGGTCCCTTGGGGACAGTGGACATCGCTGCAGGAGGGCTGCCTGTGGACACACTGTGGCCACCCATGAAGCATCTTGCACGTGGTCCCTTTGGGACAGTGGACATTGTTGCAGGAAGGTGGCCTCAGGGATGTCTTGGTTTGGACACACCGGGGCCAACCATCAACCATCTGGCACGTGGTTCCCTTCTGGCATTGGATGTCACTGCAGGAAGGTCGGTTTTGGACACACTGGGGCCACCCGTTGACCATGTTGCACGTGGTCCCTTGGGGACAGTGGACATCGCTGCAGGAAGGTTGGTGATGGGCACACTGGGGCCACCCGTGAAGCATCTTGCACGCGGTCCCTTTGGGACACTGGATGTCTCTGCAAGATGGTTGCCTCAGAGTGGTCTTGGTTTGGACACACCGGGGCCAACCATCAACCATCTGACATGCGGTTCCCTTCTGGCAGTGGACATCATGGCAGGAAGGTTGAATTTGAACACAGTGGGGCCAACCGTCTGTCATCTTACACGTGGTCCCCTTGGGACAGTGGACATCACTGCAGGAGGGCTGGTGGTGGACACATTGAGGCCACTCATGTAGCATCTTGCATGTGGTCCCTTTAGGACATTGGATGTCCCCGCAAGAAGGTTGCCTCAGTATGGTCTTGGTTTGGACACACCGGGGCCAACCATCAACCATCTGACACGTGGTTCCCTTCTGGCATTGGATGTCCTGACAGGAGGGTGGATTTTGGACACAGTGGGGCCAACCGTCTGTCACCTTGCACGTGGTCCCCTTGGGACACTGGATGTCCCTGCAAGAAGGTCTCCTTGGGGACATCTTAGTTTGGACACACCGGGGCCAACCATCAACCATCTGGCACGTGGTTCCCTTCTGGCACTGGGTGTCACTGCAGGAGGGGGGGTTATGGACACACCGTGGCTGGTCATCTATCATGTTACATGTGGTCCCCTGAGGACAGTGGACATCATTGCAAGAAGGTCTCCTGAGGGACATCTTGGTTTGGACGCACCGGGGCCAACCTTCAACCATCTGGCACGTGGTTCCTTTCTGGCACTGGGTGTCACTGCAGGAGGGGGGGTTGTGGACACACTGGGGTCGTCCATCCATCATCCTGCACGTGGTCCCTTTGGGACAATGGACATCACTGCAAGAAGGCTGATGGGCCACGCATTTGGGTCCACCATCGACTATGCTGCACACGGTTCCTTTCGCGCAGCGGATGTCCTCACAGGTTGGTCTTTTCAGGATGGGCTGGGTGTGAGACATCTTGATTTGGACGCACTGGGGCCAACCATCAACCATCTGACACATGGTTCCCTTCTGGCACTGGATGTCCTGACAGGAGGGTGGGTTGTAGACACAGTGGGGCCAACCATCCGTCATCTTGCACGTGGTCCCTTTGGGACAGTGGACATCACTGCAAGATGGTGGTGTTGAGGAAGTCTTGGTTTGGACGCACCGGGGCCAACCATCAACCATCTGACAAGTGGTTCCCTTCTGGCATTGGGTGTCACTGCAGGAGGGGGGGTTGTGGACACACCGTGGTTGGTCATCTATCATGTTACATGTGGTCCCCTGAGGACAGTGGACATCATTGCAAGAAGGTCTCCTGAGGGACATCTTGGTTTGGACGCACCGGGGCCAACCATCAACCATCTGGCACGTGGTTCCCTTCTGGCACTGGATGTCACTGCAGGAGGGGGGGTTTTGGGCACACCGTGGTTGGCCATCCATCATCTTGCATGTGGTCCCTTTGGGACAGTGGATATCACTGCAAGAAGGTCTCCTGAGGGACATCTTGGTTTGGATGCACCGGGGCCAACCATCAACCATCTGACACGTGGTTCCCTTCTGGCACTGGATGTCCTGACAGGAGGGTGGGTTGTGGACACAGTGGGGCCAACCATCCGTCATCTTGCACGTGGTCCCTTTGGGACAGTGGACATCACTGCAAGACGGTGGTGTTGAGGAAGTCTCGGTTTGGACACACCGTGGCCAACCATCAACCATCTGACACGTGGTTCCCTTCTGGCACTGGATGTCCTGGCACGATGGTCGGTTTTGGACACACCGTGGTTGGCCATCCATCATATTGCACATAGTCCCTTTGGGACAATGGACGTCACTACAAGAAGGCGGTCTCCGGGAACTCTTGGTTTGGACGCACCGGGGCCAACCATCAACCATCTGACACGTGGTTCCCTTCTGGCACTGGGCGTCACTGCAGGAGGGTTGGGTTTGGGCACACCGTGGTTGGCCATCCATCATCTTGCACGTGGTCCCTTTGGGACAGTGGATATCACTGCAAGAAGGTCTCCTGAGGGACATCTTGGTTTGGACGCACCGGGGCCAACCATCAACCATCTGACACGTGGTTCCCTTCTGGCACTGGGCGTCACTGCAGGAGGGTTGGGTTTGGGCACACCGTGGTTGGCCATCCATCATCTTGCACGTGGTCCCTTGGGGACACCGTACGTTGGTGCAGGACGGTCGCACGCTGGGCGCTTGTTTTGGGATGGGATGGGAGTAGGAATATTTCCTGGTTCCCGCCCAAGCGGGAGAAGCTGGTTGGTGGTGGGACGGCCCTCTCTGCACACAGCGGGGCCAACCGTGTGCCATGAGGCACACGGTCCCCTTTGGACACAAAAAGTTGCTGCAGGAGGGGGGGTTGTGGATGCATTTGGGCCAACCGCTGATCATCTTGCACATGGTGCCTTGGGGACACTGGATGTCGCTGCAGGAGGGAAGGGGACCAACGCATTTGGGCCACCCGTCCAGCATTTTGCACACCGTCCCCTTTTGGCAACGGACATCTTCACACGTTGGGGGTTTATGAACGAGTTGCGAGTGGGAGGTCTTCGTTGGCCCACACCAAGGCCACCCATCAACCATGTGACACACGGTTCCCTTCTGGCATTGGACGTCATCGCAGGAGGGTGGGTTGTAGACACAGCGCGGTTGGTCATCGATCACCTTGCATGAGGTTCCTTTGGGACATTGGACATCCCGGCAAGGTTGTCTTGGGGACATCTTAGTTTGGACACACCGTGGCTGACCATCAACCGTCTGACAAGTGGTTCCCTTCTGGCACTGGATGTTCTGACAGGAGGGTCGATTTTGGACACAGTGGGGCCAACCATCCGTCATCTTGCACGTGGTCCCTTTGGGGCAGTGGATGTCACTGCAAGAAGGTCGTCTTGAGGACGTCTCGGTTGGGACACACCGGGGCCAACCATCTACCACCTTGCACGTGGACTCTTTGGGACAGGGATGATGGTGGCATGAGGGTGGCATGCGGAGAGCTGGAGGTGGTGGCGCTTCCCTCTGGAAGAGCTGCTTGCGCACGCACTTGGGCCAACCGTCCACCATCTTGCACTGGGTCCCCTTCGGGCAGCGAATAACCCGGCAGGAGGGCAGGAGGTGGACGCACTTTGGCCAACCACCCACCATCTTGCACCGCATGCCCTCGCCACAGCGGAATCGGCGACACGAGGGTGTGGGGAGGCACTTGGGTCTCCCAGCCACCATCTGGCATCGCGTCCCTCCCTTGCAGGGGAAGCTTTGACACGAGGGCGTGGGGACACATTTGGGCCACCCGTCCACCATCTTGCACTGGGTTCCAGCTTCACAATGGAAGTTCTTACATGAAGGCAGTGGGACACACTTGGGCCACCCGTCCACCATCTTGCACTGGGTTCCTGCCTCACAACGGACGTTCTTGCATGACGGCAATGGGACACACTTGGGCCACCCGTCCACCATCTTGCACTGGGTTCCTGCCTCACAACGGACGTTGTTGCATGACGGCGTCGGGACACACTTGGGCCACCCATCAACCATCTTGCACTGGGTTCCTGCCTCACAACGGACGTTCTTGCATGATGGCAATGGGACACACTTGGGCCACCCATCAACCATCTTGCACTGGGTTCCTGCCTCACAACGGACGTTCTTGCATGACGGCAGTGGGACACATTTGGGCCACCCATCAACCATCTTGCACTGGGTTCCAGCTTCACAACGGACGTTCTTGCATGATGGTGTTGGGACACACTTGGGCCACCCATCCACCATCTTGCACTGGGTTCCAGCTTCACAATGGAAGTCCTTGCATGAAGGCAATGGGACACACTTGGGCCACCCGTCCACCATCTTGCATTGGGTTCCTGCCTCACAACGGACGTTCTTGCATGAAGGCAACGGGACACACTTGGGCCACCCATCAACCATCTTGCACTGGGTTCCAGCTTCACAACGGACGTTCTTGCATGAAGGCAATGGGACACACTTGGGCCACCCGTCCACCATCTTGCACTGGGTTCCAGCTTCACAACGGAAGTTCTTGCATGAAGGCAACGGGACACACTTGGGCCACCCATCCACCATCTTGCACTGGGTTCCAGCTTCACAATGGAAGTCCTTGCATGAAGGCAATGGGACACACTTGGGCCACCCGTCCACCATCTTGCATTGGGTTCCCGCCTTGCAGTGGAAGTTCTTACATGATGGCAATGGGACACACTTGGGCCACCCATCCACCATCTTGCACTGGGTTCCTGCCTCACAACGGACGTTCTTGCATGACGGCAGTGGGACACACTTGGGCCACCCATCAACCATCTTGCACTGGGTTCCAGCTTCACAACGGACGTTCTTGCATGATGGTGTCGGGACACACTTGGGCCACCCGTCCACCATCTTGCACTGGGTTCCAGCTTCACAACGGACATTCTTGCATGATGGTGTTGGGACACACTTGGGCCACCCATCAACCATCTTGCACTGGGTTCCTGCCTCACAACGGACGTTCTTGCATGATGGCAATGGGACACACTTGGGCCACCCGTCCACCATCTTGCACTGGGTTCCTGCTTCACAACGGACGTTCTTGCATGAAGGCAACGGGACACACTTGGGCCACCCGTCCACCATCTTGCACTGGGTTCCAGCTTCACAACGGATGTTCTTGCATGAAGGCAGTGGGACACACTTGGGCCACCCATCAACCATCTTGCACTGGGTTCCTGCCTCACAACGGACGTTCTTGCATGACGGCAGTGGGACACATTTGGGCCACCCGTCCACCATCTTGCACTGGGTTCCAGCTTCACAACGGAATTTCTTGCATGAAGGCAACGGGACACACTTGGGCCACCCATCTACCATCTTGCACTGGGTTCCAGCTTCACAACGGACGTTCTTGCATGAAGGCAACGGGACACACTTGGGCCACCCGTCCACCATCTTGCACTGGGTTCCAGCTTCACAACGGACGTTGTTGCATGATGGTGTCGGGACACACTTGGGCCACCCGTCCACCATCTTGCACTGCGTCCCCTCCTTGCACTGGTAGTTTTTGCATGAGGGCACGGGGACGCATTTGGGACCGGCGTCCGACATTTTGCACGTGCTCCCTGGTCCGCATCGCACCCCAAGGCAGAGCTTGGCTCCGCTCTGGGCTGGTGGATCGGCACCTGGGGAATAAAACCCAGAGCTCAGCGAGCAACAGGCCAACCCCTTATCAGACAGCAGAGAATCCCCTGCTGGGATGGGGCGCCTTTTTTTGTTGTCCGATGAGGCAGAATTCCCCATCGTTTTTGCTCTCCTCTCACTAAAACTAAAAACTACAACTGCCCCTTGGGTCAATGCTCACAGGGGGATTTAAGGGGGGGGGGGTTCTCCAGGGAACTGCACAGGGGTTGAGCACTGCTGCCCATTCCCCAAGGAGGGGAATTTGGTGCTGGAAATGCCAAATTTGGGGTTGGAGATGGAAAAGGAGAGGTGGGATGAAAAGGTGGTGTGGATTTGGGGCTGGAAACGCCAAATTTGGGGTTGGAGGTGGAAAAGGAGAGGTGGGATGAAAGGGGGCGTGTGGATTTGGGGCCGGAAACGCCGGATTTGGGGTTGGAGGTGGAAAAGGAGAGGTGGGATGAAAGGGGGCGTGGATTTGGGGCTGGAAATGCCGGATTTGGGGTTGGAGGTGGAAAAGGAGAGGTGGGATGAAAGGGGGCGTGGATTTGGGGCTGGAAATGCCGGATTTGGGGTTGGAGGTGGAAAAGGAGAGGTGGGATGAAAGGGGGCGTGGATTTGGGGCTGGAAACGCCAGATTTGGGGTTGGAGGTGGAAAAGGAGAGGTGGGATGAAAGGGGGCATGGATTTGGGGCTGGAAACGCCGGATTTGGGGTTGGAGGTGGAAAAGGAGAGGTGGGATGAAAGGGGGCATAGATTTGGGGCTGGAAATGCCGGATTTGGGGCTGGAAACGCCGGATTTGGGGTTGGAGGTGGAAAAGGAGAGGTGGGATGAAAGGGGGCGTGGATTTGGGGCTGGAAACACCAGATTTGGGGTTGGAGGTGGAAAAGGAGAGGTGGGATGAAAGGGGGCATGGATTTGGGGCTGGAAACACCGGATTTGGGGTTGGAGGTGGAAAAGGAGAGGTGGGATGAAAGGGGGCATGGATTTGGGGCTGGAAATGCTGGATTTGGGGTTGGAGGTGGAAAAGGAGAGGTGGGATGAAAGGTGGTGTGGATTTGGGGCTGGAAACGCCGGATTTGGGGTTGGAGGTGGAAAAGGAGAGGTGGGATGAAAGGGGGCATGGATTTGGGGCTGGAAACGCCGGATTTGGGGTTGGAGGTGGAAAAGGAGAGGTGGGATGAAAAGGGGGCGTGGATTTGGGGCTGGAAATGCCGGATTTGTGGTTGGAGGTGGAAAAGGAGAGGTGGGATGAAAGGGGGTGTGGATTTGGGGCTGGAAACGCCGGATTTGGGGTTGGAGGTGGAAAAGGAGAGGTGGGATGAAAAGGGGGCGTGGATTTGGGGCTGGAAACGCCGGATTTGGGGTTGGAGGTGGAAAAGGAGAGGTGGGATGAAAAGGGGGCGTGGATTTGGGGCTGGAAATGCCGGATTTGTGGTTGGAGGTGGAAAAGGAGAGGTGGGATGAAAGGGGGCGTGGATTTGGGGCTGGAAACGCCGGATTTGGGGTTGGAGGTGGAAAAGGAGAGGTGGGATGAAAGGGGCATGGATTTGGGGCTGGAAATGCCGGATTTGGGGTTGGAGATGGAAAAGGAGAGGTGGGATGAAAGGGGGCATGGATTTGGGGCTGGAAACGCCGGATTTGGGGTTGGAGGTGGAAAAGGAGAGGTGGGATGAAAGGGGGCATGGATTTGGGGCTGGAAACGCCAGATTTGGGGTTGGAGGTGGAAAAGGAGAGGTGGGATGAAAGGGGGCATGGATTTGGGGCTGGAAACACCAGATTTGGGGTTGGAGATGGAAAAGGAGAGGTGGGATGAAAGGGGGCGTGGATTTGGGGCTGGAAACGCCGGATTTGGGGTTGGAGGTGGAAAAGGAGAGGTGGGATGAAAGGGGCATGGATTTGGGGCTGGAAATGCCGGATTTGGGGTTGGAGATGGAAAAGGAGAGGTGGGATGAAAGGGGGCATGGATTTGGGGCTGGAAACGCCGGATTTGGGGTTGGAGGTGGAAAAGGAGAGGTGGGATGAAAGGGGGCATGGATTTGGGGCTGGAAACGCCAGATTTGGGGTTGGAGGTGGAAAAGGAGAGGTGGGATGAAAGGGGGCATGGATTTGGGGCTGGAAACACCAGATTTGGGGTTGGAGATGGAAAAGGAGAGGTGGGATGAAAGGGGGCGTGGATTTGGGGCTGGAAACGCCAGATTTGGGGTTGGAGATGAGGTGGGACAGGACGAGGAAGGCGGGGTGGAATTTGGGTGGAGAAACACGGATTTTGGCCAAATGGGACTCACCGCACTGGAGAACGATCCAAGCCCAGAGGAGCAATGTCCGAGGAGGCCCCATCTGCCCCACACGTTGGAGAGAGGACCATGAGAAAGGGGGTGGGGGGACCCAGGCATCCGGGACCCCCCCTGCCCCATAGAACCCGCAGCTGGACAGGGGACCCAGGCGTCTGGGACCCACCCTGCCCCATAGACCCCACAGAACCCACAGCAGGGCAGGGGACCCGGGCGTCCGGGACCCACCCTGCCCCATAGACCCCACAGAACCCACAGCAGGGCAGGGGACCCGGGCGTCTGGGACCCACCCTGCCCCATAGACCCCACAGAACCCACAGCAGGGCAGGGGACCCGGGCGTCCGGGACCCACCCTGCCCCATAGACCCCACAGAACCCACAGCAGGGCAGGGGACTCAGGCGTCCGGGACCCACCCTGCCCCATAGACCCCACAGAACCCACAGCAGGGCAGGGGACCCAGGCATCCGGGACCCACCCTGCCCCATAGACCCCACAGAACCCACAGCAGGGCAGGGGACTCAGGTGTCTGGGACCCACCCTGCCCCATAGACCCCACAAAACCCACAGCAGGGCAGGGGACTCAGGCGTCCGGGACCCACCCTGCCCCATAGACCCCACAAAACCCACAGCAGGGCAGGGGACCCAGGCATCCGGGACCCACCCTGCCCCACAGACCCCACAGAACCCACAGCAGGGCAGGGGACCCAGGTGTCCGGGACCCACCCTGCCCCATAGACCCCACAGAACCCACAGCAGGGCAGGGGACCCAGGCGTCCGGGACCCACCCTGCCCCATAGACCCCACAGAACCCACAGCAGGGCAGGGGACCCAGGCATCCGGGACCCACCCTGCCCCATAGACCCCACAGAACCCACAGCAGGGCAGGGGACTCAGGTGTCTGGGACCCACCCTGCCCCATAGACCCCACAAAACCCACAGCAGGGCAGGGGACCCAGGCATCCGGGACCCACCCTGCCCCACAGACCCCACAGAACCCACAGCAGGGCAGGGGACCCAGGCATCCGGGACCCACCCTGCCCCACAGACCCCACAGAACCCACAGCAGGGCAGGGGACCCAGGTGTCCGGGACCCACCCTGCCCCATAGACCCCACAGAACCCATAGCCCACCAGAATGGAAAGGGGATGCAGGTCTCCGGGACTCACCATGCCGGGGCCACGGGGCTGTGGCTCCTCCAAGGGCTCCGGGTTTTTGTAGGGGCCAATGGGGTGGCATCAACCAATGGCATGCTGGCTCTGCCCCCCCCAGTGCCACCCCACTGGTCCCCGTGGAGGGGGCGGGGCCTGGGGGCACCCTGGCCCCCGGGCAGAGATAAGATCTGGGGCTGGACGGATCTGGGTCCGGGCTGGCGCCAGCGGGGCGGCAGGGGTGGTGGTGGTGGGTCCTCTGTGGTCTCTCCTTCCGTCCATCTTGTCCACCCAATGATGCCTCCACCCATCTGTCCTTCCATCCATGCATCCCTCCCTCCCTTCATCCAATGATCCGTCCATCCATCCATCCATCCATCCATCCATCCATCCATCCCTCCATCCCTCCATCCCTCCCTCTCTCCAGCCATCTGTTCCTCCACCCATCCTTCCATCCGACGATCCCTCCACCCCTGCGCCTATTCCTCCGTCCAACCCTCGTCTGTCCCTCCCTCCCTCCATCCGTTCCTCCATCCACCTATTCCTCCACCCACCCACCCACCCATCCGCCCCTCCATCCATCCAACCATCCTTTCATCCCTCCCTCCAACAACTCATTCCTCTGATGATCCCTCCATCCGTCTGTCCCTCCCTCCCTCCAACCATCCGTCCATGTGTTCCTCCATCCATCCTTCCATCCAACAATCCATCCGTCCCTCCCTCCCTCCCTCCACCTATTCCTCCATCCACCCACTCACCCACCCACCCATCCGTCCGTCCGTCCATCCATCCATCCATCCATCCATCCATCCATCCATCCACCCACCTGTCCATCCATCCATCCACCCACCCATCCGTCCATCCATCCACCCACCCATCCGCCCCTCCATCCATCCAACCATCCTTTCATCCCTCCCTCCAACAGCTCATTCCTCTGATGATCCCTCCATCCGTCTGTCCCTCCCTCCCTCCAACCATCCGTCCATGTGTTCCTCCATCCATCCTTCCATCCAACAATCCATCCGTCCCTCCCTCCCTCCCTCCACCTATTCCTCCATCCACCCACCCACCCACCCACCCATCCGTCCGTCCGTCCATCCATCCATCCATCCATCCATCCACCCACCTGTCCATCCATCCATCCACCCACCCATCCGTCCATCCATCCACCCACCCATCCGCCCCTCCATCCATCCAACCATCCTTTCATCCCTCCCTCCAACAACTCATTCCTCTGATGATCCCTCCATCCGTCTGTCCCTCCCTCCCTCCAACCATCCGTCCATGTGTTCCTCCATCCATCCTTCCATCCAACAATCCATCCATCCCTTCCTCCCTCCCTCCACCTATTCCTCCATCCACCCACCCACCCACCCACCCATCCGTCCGTCCGTCCATCCATCCATCCATCCATCCATCCACCCACCTGTCCATCCATCCATCCACCCACCCATCCGTCCATCCATCCACCCACCCATCCGCCCCTCCATCCATCCAACCATCCTTTCATCCCTCCCTCCAACAACTCATTCCTCTGGTGATCCCTCCATCCGTCTGTCCCTCCCTCCCTCCAACCATCCGTCCATGTGTTCCTCCATCCATCCTTCCATCCAACAATCCATCCATCCCTTCCTCCCTCCCTCCACCTATTCCTCCATCCACCCACTCACCCACCCACCCATCCATCCGTCCGTCCGTCCATCCATCCATCCATCCATCCATCCATCCATCCATCCACCCACCTGTCCATCCATCCATCCACCCACCCATCCGCCCCTCCATCCATCCAACCATCCTTTCATCCCTCCCTCCAACAGCTCATTCCTCTGGTGATCCCTCCATCCGTCTGTCCCTCCCTCCCTCCAACCATCCGTCCATGTGTTCCTCCATCCATCCTTCCATCCAACAATCCATCCGTCCCTCCCTCCCTCCCTCCACCTATTCCTCCATCCATCCATCCATCCATCCATCCATCCATCCACCCACCCGTCCATCCATCCATCCATCCATCCACCCATCCGTCCACCCGTCCGTCCATCCGTCCATCCATCTGTTCTTCCATCCATCCTTCCATCCAACGATCCCTCCCTCCCTCCACCTATTCCTCCCTCCCTCCCTCCCTCCCTCCCTCCCTCGACTCCTCCACCCCGCGCTCCCACCCCCACCCCGAGGGCCCAGGCGGCCGGGCAGGGCCCCTCTCTGGGGACACCTGGGTCCCTCTGCTCTCCTGCGCCGGATAATTGGGGCTGCGACAGGGCAGGAGCCTTTTGTTCTCCGGAACAATAGACCAGGGGGGGGGGGGGGGGGGCACCCAGGGACCCAGGCGTCCGGGTGGGGTGGGGGGGTGGGCAGAGTCCCATGGAGCACCCAGGGACCCAGGCGTCCGGGGGGGGACGGGACTGGACACGGACCCAGGCATCCGGGAGTGACACCTCAGATGTCCCCAAGGACCCCCCCCCCCAACCATCTCCTCCCCCAAAGCCCCCCCCCAACAGGGACCCAGGCGTCCGGGCACCTTACCCACCCCCCTAAAGGGACCCAAGTGCCCCCTCCCCCCCCCCCCCCAAATCAACCTGCCCTGGGGGACCCAGGCATGCGGGGACCCTCCCCACCCCCCAAAAGGGACCCAGGCGTCCGGGTACCCCTTCCCCGTCCCTCCCCTACCCTGGGGGGACCCAGGTATCTGGGGACCCTCCCCACCTCCCCAAGGGACCCAAGAGTCCGGAGACCCTCCCCACCCCCCAAAAGGGACCCAGGCGTCCGGGTACCCCTTCCCTGTCCCTCCCCTACCCTGGGGGGACCCAGGTATCTGGGGACCCTCCCCACCTCCCCAAGGGACCCAAGAGTCCGGGGACCCTCCCCACCCCCCAAAAGGGACCCAGGCGTCCGGGTAGCCCTTCCCCGTCCCTCCCCTACCCTGGGGGACCCAGGTATCTGGGGACCCTCCCCACCTCCCCAAGGGACCCAAGAGTCCGGGAACCCTCCCCACTCCCCAAAAGGGACCCAGGCGTCCGGGTAGCCCTTCCCCGTCCCTCCCCTACCCTGGGGGGACCCAGGTATCTGGGGACCCTCCCCACCTCCCCAAGGGACCCAAGAGTCCGGGGACCCTCCCCACCCCCCAAAAGGGACCCAGGCGTCCGGTTGTGGGTCAGCCCCTCCCCACGTCGCCGTTAATTGCTGAGCAAATGAACAGGCGGCACCGGGGCATCACGGTCCGGAGAGCCGCTAACGAGGGGCCCCGGACGCCTGGGTGCCCCCCCCCCCCCCCCCCGCCCCGGGACGCCTGGGTGTCCCCCCCCCCGGGACGCCTGGGTCCCCTCCGGACGCCTGGGACCCTGAAATGCTCCAAGGGGGTTGTGAGCCCACCCCACGCCCGGACACCTGGATCGTCGTTCCCCCCCACCCATCCACCCCACCCCGGATGCCTGGGTCCCCCTTCCGACACCCAGATGGGGGTCATGGGGGAGGAGGGGGGTCCCTGGGGGGTTATAGAGTCCCCAGTGTGTTTGGGGGGGTCCTTGGGCAGGTTGAGGGGTCCCAGGGGGGGATTTGGAGGGTCCCCTGGAGGGGTTTGGGGGCTCCAGGGGGGGGCTGAGGGGGTCCCGGGGAGGTTGTAGAGTCCCCAGTGTGTTTGGGGGGGGTCCTTGGGCAGGTTGAGGGGTCCCTGGGGTGGTTTAGGGGGGTCTCGGGGTGAGTTTAGGGGGTTCCCTGGGGTGATTTGCGGGGTTCTCTGGAGGAGTTTGGGGGTTTCGGGGGGCTGAGGGGGTTCCAGCAGGGATTGTAGAGTCCTCAGAGTCTTTGGGGGGGTCCTTGGGCAGGTTGAGGGGTCCCTGGGGTGATTTCGGGGGGCTTAGGGGGTTCCCAGGGGTGGTGCTGGGGGGGTCCCCAGAGGGGTTTGGGGCTTTCAGGGGGGCTGAGGGGATCCCAGGGGGGGTGTTCGAGCATCCCCAGGGAGGTTTAGGGGCTCCTTGAGGGGGTTGAGGGGTCCCTGGGGAGGTTTGGGGTGATCCCTGGGGGAGTTTGGGGGGTCCCTGGGGTGATTTAGGGGGGTCCCCTGGAGGGGTTTGGGGGTTTCAGGGGGGCTGAGGAGGTCCCGGGGGGTGTTGGAGCATCCCCAGGGAGGTTTGGGGGGTCCTTGGGGGGGTTGAGGGGCCCCTGGGGAGGTTTGGGGGAGGTCCCTGGGGTGATTTGTGGGGGTTCCCTGGAGGGGTTTCAGGGCTCCAGGGGGGCCAAGGGGGTCCCCGGGGGGGGGTTGTAGAGTCCCCAGTGTGTTTGGGGGGGTCCTTGGGGGGTTGAGAGGTCCCTGGGGTGGTTTAGGGGGTCTCGGAGCGGGGTTTGGGGGTTCCCAGGGGGGATTTTGGGGGGTGTCCCAGGGGGGTGTTGGAGCATCCCCATGGAGGTTTAGGGGGTCCTTGAGGGGTCCCTGGGGAGGTTTGGGGGATCCCTGGGGTGATTTGACGGGTCCCCTGGAGGGGTTTGGGGGTTTCAGGGGCGCTGAGGGGGTCCCAGGGGGGTTGTAGAGTCCTCAGAGTCTTTGGGGGGGGTGTCCTTGGGGGGTTGAGGGGTCCCTGGGGTGGTTTAGGGGGTCTCGGGGGGGTTAGGGGGTTCCCAGGGGGGATTTTGCGGGGGGTTCCAGGAGGGGTTTGGGGCTTTCAGGGAGGCTCAGGGAGTCCCAGGGGGGTGTTGGAGTGTCCCCAGGGAGGTTTAGGGGGTCCTTGAGGGGGTTGAGGGTCCCTGGGGAGGTTTGGGGTGATCCCTGGGGGAGTTTGGGGGGTTCCTGGGGTGATTTAGGGGGGTCCCCTGGAGGGGTTTGGGGGTTTCAGGGGGGCTGAGGCGGTCCCAGGGGGGTATTGGAGCATCCCCAGGGAGGTTTGGGGGGTCCTTGAGAGAGCTGAGGGGCCCCTGGGGAGGTTTGGGGGGAGGTCCCTGGGGTGATTTGTGGGGGTTCCCTGGAGGGGTTTCAGGGCTCCAGGGGGGCCAAGGGGGTCCCCGGGTGGGAGTTGTAGAGTCCCCAGTGTGTTTGGGGGGGCCCTTGGGGGGTTGAGGGGTCTCTGAGGTGGTTTAGGGGGTCTCAGGGTGGATTTAGGGGGTTCCCAGGGTGGTTTGGGGGGGGTCCCAGGAGGGATTTGGGGCTTTCATGGGGGCTGAGGGGTGTCCCAGGGGGGTGTTGGAGTGTCCCCAGGGAGGTTTAGCGGGTCCTTGAGGGGGTTGAGGGGTCCCTGGGGAGGCTTGGGGTGATCCCTGAGGGAGTTTGGGGGGTCCCTGAGGTGATTTGGGGGTCCCCTGGAGGGGTTTGGGGGCTCCAGGGGGGCTGAGGGTGTCTCCGGGGGATTTGGAAAGTCCCCAGGGTGTTTGGGGGGTCCTTGGGGGGGTTGAGGGGTCCCTGGGGAGGTTTGGGGGCTCCCTTGGGTGGTTTTAGGGCTCCCTGGTGTTGTCTGGGGGGTCCCCTGGAATGGTTTCAGGGCTCCAGGGGGGCTGAAGGAGTCCCAGCATGGGTTTGTAGAGTCCCCAGGGTGTTTGGGGGGTCCTTGAGGGTTGAGGGGTCCCTGAGGTGGTTTAGGGGGTCTCGGGGGGGGGGGGGGTGTTAGGTGGTTCCCAGGGGTGGTTTTGCAGGGGTCCCCGGAGGGGTTTGGGGCTTTCAGGGGGTGCTGAGGGGGTCCCAGGGGGGTGTTGAAGCATGCCCAGGGAGGTTTAGGGGCTCCTTGAGGGGGTTGAGGGGTTCCTGGGGAGGTTTTTGGGTTGGGGGTGGTTTAGGGGGGTCCCTGGGGTGATTTGAGGGGTCATCTGGAGGGGGTTGGTTGTTTCAGGGGGGCTGAGCGGTTCCCTGGGGGAGTTGGAGAGTCCCCAGGGAGGTTTGGGGGGTCCCTGGGGTGGTTTTGGGGGTCTCTCGAGTGGTTTGGGGGCCCCAGGGGGGATTTAAGGGGTCCCGAGGGGGGGTTGGAGAGTCCCTGGGGTGGTTTGGGGGGTCCCTGCAGCAGTTTGGGGGGTCCCTGGGGGGGTTAGGGGATGCCTGGGATGGTTCTGGGGTACTCCTGGCATGTTTTGGGGGAGTCCCTGGGGTGATTTGGGAGATCTTTGGAGCAGTTTGTGGGTCCCAAGGGGGTTTAGGGGGACCCCAAAGAGGCTTGGAGGGTCTGCAGGGGGCTTGGGGGTCCCTGGGGCAGTTTTGGGGGACCCCAGGGTAGTTTGGGGGGGCAGGGAAAACCATTTTTTTCCTGTTTTTTTTTTCCCCTGTGTCTTTATGCAGAAAGGAGCTGGAGAGATGCGGTGAATCGGGGGAAGAAATGGGGATTTTGGGTCTGCCATGAAGGAATCATCCCCCTAGGATGCCCCGATCCCCCTGGGATGCTCCATCCCATGTCCCCCCCTCGATGCCCTGGTTCCCCTGGGATCCTCTGGTTGGGATCCCCCCAAAATACCCCAGAAGCCCCTGGATGCTCCATCCCATATCCCACCCGATGCCCAAATCCCTCTGGGATGCTCCATCCCGCATCCCACCATGACGCCCCAGATCAACCCAGGATCTTTCGGTGGGGTTCCCCCCAGGATACTCCAGTCCATCCTCTTATGCTCCATTCTGTATTCCCCTTCGATGCCCCGCCCCCCCCGCCCCCCCCCCCCCCCCGCCCAGGAGGTTCCAGACAGGATCCACCCCCGATGCCCCCAATCCCCCTGGATAACACATCCCACATCCCCCCTCAATATCCCAATCCCCCTGGGATGCTTCATCCCGTATCCCCCCCCCTCGATGCCCTGATCCCCCCGGGATGCTCCAGCCCATGTTCCCCCCCATGATACCCCTATCTCCCCACGACGCTCCGATCAGGGTCTCCCCACGACGCTCCCCCTCTCGGGGGGGGCCACCCTCAGGGTCCCCCCCGGGGCAGGCAGAGCTGCCGGCCAGCCCGCAGCCCGCAGCCCGTCCCCAGCGGGCAGTGGGCACCCTCACAGAGCAGGGTGCTGTGCAGGTAGCAGGTGCAGTGCTGGCTGCAGTTGCCCACGAAGACGTCCTCCAACACCTGCAAAGCCAAGGAGACCCCCTTACACCATCACCCCCATCTCCCCTTCCCGCGACACCCCCCCTTTATTTCCACACCCCCACGGCGGGGCTCACCGGGAGGTACCGCCCGTCCTGGAAGCAGCCGCAGGTGCTCGGGAGCAGGCAGCGGTGGCCGTCGGTGAAGAAGCCCTTGGCGCAGCGGCAGCCCTCGAAGCAGGGGCCGGCGCAGGGCAGGGGATGGGCTAGACGGGCGCAGCTGCCCTCGCAGGAGCGGGCGCAGAGGGTGTAGAGGCTGTGCTCGCCGCAGGGCAGGGCTGGGGGGTGGGGGGTGGGGGGCGAGGAGGGGGGGGAATGAAGGGGGGAAAGGGCACCCTTGGGTGCCGGTCCCATCCCCAGATTGGGATTGAAACCTGGAAGGGTGGTGTCCCCAACCCACGTTTGCAATCCCATCCCCATCCCACGTTTGCAATTCCATCCCCATCCCGCGTCTGCAATCCCATCCCACGTCTGCAGTCCCATCCCCATCCCACGTTTGCAATCCCATCCCCATCCCATGTTTGCAATCCCATCCCACGTCTGCAATCCCATCCCACGTCTGCAATCCCATCCCCATCCCACGTTTGCAATCCCATCCCACGTTTGCAATCCTATCCCACGTCTGCAGTCCCATCCCCATCCCGCGTCTGCAATCCCATCCCGCGTTTGCAATCCCATCCCGCATTTGCAATCCCATCCCGCGTTTGCAATCCCATCCCACGTCTGCAGTCCCATCCCCATCCCACGTTTGCAATCCCATCCCCATCCCATGTTTGCAATCCCATCCCACGTCTGCAATCCCATCCCGCGTCTACAATCCCATCCCATGTCTGCAATCCCATCCCCATCCCACGTCTGCAATCCCATCCCACGTCTGCAATCCCATCCCCATCCCGCATTTGCAATCCCATTCCGCGTCTGCAATCCCATCCCGTGTTTGCAAACCCATCTCCAGCCCATCTTTGCAATCCCATCTGCCCCATCTTTGCCACCCGGTGAAGACACTCACGGCAGAAGCTCTCCGTCCTCCAGACCTTCACCGGAGCTCCAGCCTCCTGGCAGGCTGCGGTGTAGGCTTGCAGACTCCGGCACAGGGTGTCCGTGGCCCCGGCGGTGAGGACCATCTCCTGGAGGCAGTGCTCGAGGAAGTCCTCAGGGCCAACCTGCTCGTGGCAGCCGCTGAAGGGCCCTGGTGTCACCACCATCATCCCACATGAGCTCTCTGCGTGGTAGGGCCCAGTGGCATCCGGTGGGTGGACAGGACACGTTTCACAGGTGTCTGAGCAGGGTATGGATTCATCCGGCAACTTCCAGGCCACCACCAACTCCTGGGTCCCGTTGACCCAGGTGCCGTTGGGTCCCATGAAATCGTTGTCACCGTTGCCGTCAAAGTCACCGCAGAGGCCACACATCTGCCCCGCGTAGGTGCTGGGGACAGTGACCAAGAGGACAGCGGTGGTGGCGTAGACGAGCCGGTGGCCCAGGGCCGTTTGAAGGATGATGCTGTTCCCCTCTTGGGTCACCCAGGTCTTCCCATCGCCCACCGATAGCGGTAGGGCGCGGGTCTCCCCATCCACCTGTGGGCAAGGGAGGAAGGAGATGGAGGGGGCGAGATGTCCTCCCACCTTGCCCGATCATCCTTGGGTGCACCCGCAGTGATGGATGAGGTGCACGACCCCACGTGTGTCCCTCTGGAGCTCGCAGATCCCACCCCACAGCCTTTTCCGGCATTTTTTTCCAGCGGATAAACCCAGTTTTTGTAGGGTGATGGGTCAGGATTCATTCCCCAGCAGAGCAATCGGGTTGGGGGCAGAGGGAAAGGGGAAATCGTGGCAGAAGGTGGTGGAGAAAGGGGGATGAGGGCCAGGAGAGCCATTTTGGGGAGAGGAAGAGGAGAAGAAGGATCTTGGACACCTTTTTGGGGAAGATAAAAGAAGAAGGATCTCAGAGCGCTTTTGGGGGGAGATAAGAGAAGAAGGAGGATCCTGGAAAGCTTTTTAGAAGAGATGAAGAGGAGAAGAAGGATCTCGGAGAGCTTTTTAGGGCCACTAAAGAGGACAAGCAGCATCCTGACGCATGAGGTTAGTGGGATCCATCCAAGGGCGACCCATTGGGATGGGGCTGTGGCTCAAAGGAGTTGAGCTGATGGTTGCCCACCAAGAAGAGAAACACTCACGTCAACGCTCCACATGCTCCCGCTCCGCATGGTGATCCGGGAGCCCCCGACTGCCACGGTGACACCTCCATCATTTTCCAGCGTCACCTCCAACTCGTGGCCATCCCCTTGGCAGACCTTGGCCAGGACATAGCGGCAAGCGCCACCGAGGGTGAAATTCAACCCATCGAAGGTGACCAAGCGCCGGGTGCCCAAGAGGACACACCGGCCACGCTGCCCACCGTGACAACCCCGTACGCCTCTCTCCACCCGGCACTCCTGTCCTGAGGGACATGGGGCCGCCCAACACGTCACCGTCCCCACTGCTGTGCAACGGCAGCGCTCGGCGCACCCATCCCCGGGGTAAAACTCCTCTCCCCGGTGGTAGTAATTTCCCCGGTGGTGACAACCGCAGTCGGGTGGTGACACGCAACGCTCGCCGCTGAGGATGAAGCCCTCATCGCAGAAACACCCCTCGGTCCTCGGCAGGTCACAGGTCTCCGGGCTGCCAGGGTGGCTGCATGTGGCAGGGCAAGCGGTGCCATTGAGCTCGTAGTGCGAGTGCGGGGGGCAGGCGGGCGCTGGAGGCGGGGCATGAGGAGGAAAGAGTCAGTGGTTTGGGGTGAGAAAGGGGGGATTTGGGGACTGGGAAGGGCGCAGGGCGTGGGACTAAGGTGTTGTCCCTAAAACTACTCTACTTTGCATATTACAGGGGGGTTTTTTTGAGGATGGAGGTGCCTATTGGGGTTTTCCTCCTCCATGGATCTTCCCATCTCCTTCTTGACCCCAAACCAGATGGAAATCCCAATCCGGGGATTTTTGCACTGTGATGACCTCAGATGGAGATCCCCATTCGGGATTTTCCTCCTCCAAGGATGCTCCCATCTCCCTTTTGACCCCAACTTGGATGGAGATGCCTATCCAAGGATTTTCCTGCTCCAGCTAGCTCAGATAGAGATCACAATCTGGGATTTTTCTCCTCAGAGAACGCTCCCGTCCCAGAATGACCCCATTTCCAATGGACACCACTATCCAAAGATATTCCTGCTCCAACTAGCTTGGACAGAGATCCAAATCCAGGGATTTTCCTACTCCCACTGTCTTGGCAAACCCTTGAGGCCACCTACCGCAGAAGGTCTTGGAGCGCCAGGGCTCGAGGACAACCCCAGCCTCCTGGCAGGCAGTGGCGTAGCCCATCACCGCCTTGCAGATGATGGCTTTGTGCCCTCGGAAGACGCAGTAATCAGTGATGCAAGCCTGGAAATAGCTCTCGGGGTCAACCCAGGGGTGGCAAGACCGGAACGGCCCCTCGGGCAACAGGATGAGTCCACACTCCTCCCCGTTGGCCCGCTGTTTGCGGCCGATGATGGCACGGCTGGAGCATTGGCGTGGTGCTGACTCGTCACAACCCGGCACCACCGTTGTCTCCACCTTGGGGATGTCATTGTGGGGGTCACCATCGAAATTGCCACAGAGGCCGCACAGAGCCCCAGCGTAGTTGCTGGGGACGGTGACAGCCAAGTGGCTCTGCCCATCAAAGGAGACGGTCAAGTGGAAGTCGGTGCGCAAGAAGGTGCCCCAGCCCCGGCGGGTAATGGAGATCTTGCCCTCGGGTAGGGTGTGGGGTAGGTTGACCAATAGACCATCAACCTATGAGGGGACAGGGGTGAGTTATGGGGTGCTCAATGCGGGGGGAAGCACCCCAAGTGGGGTTGAGCTTGGGGGGGGGGGGGGTAGCAGCAGTGCTGGCAGAGCCCCAGCGTTCACCCCAAACCAGACCCAAACACAAAGGTCAACTCCAACCTCAACCCCAAACCCCAACCTCAACCCCACCCCAATCTTAACCCAAAACCCAATTTTAACCTCGAGTCCAATGCCGACCTCAACCCTGAGCCCAACCCTACCTCAAATCCAGCTTCAACCCCAACCCCAAACCCAAACCCCACCTCAGTCCAAACCCTAACCCCAACCTCAAGCCCAAACTCGACACCAGCTCCAACATCAACCCCAAAACCAACCCCAACCTCAACGGCCAACATGAACGCCCATTGTAACCTCAACATGAACCCAAACTCTAACACCAACCCCCAACTCCAAGCCCAACCCAGATCCAGTCTCAACCCAAACCCAAACCCCAATCACCTCAGCTTCAACTCCAACCCCAGCCTTAAGCCTAGCCTTCACCCAAACCCTAATCTCAGTCCCAACCTTAATCCCATCTCAAACGCCATCCCCAAGCCCAACCCAAAGCCCACCCTCAACCCCAACCCTCTACTCAGACCTCAAACCTCATCCCAACCCCAAATGCAACACCAGTCCCATCAACCTGAAACATCAACAGCAACCCCAAAATGAACCCCAACCTCAACCACAAACCCAATCCCAATCCAAACCCCAACCCTAACTCCAACCTCAACCCCAAACCCAAGTCCGAATCCGACCCTAACCCAAACCTCGACCCCATCCCCATTCAACTTCAGCCCCTTCCCCAACCCCACCCTCAACCCCAACTCCAACCCTAGCTCCCACCTTGACCCCAACCCCAATATCAACCTCAACCCCAGCACCAACTCCAACCCCAAATCCAACCGTACCCCAAAACTCAACCTCAACATCAACCTCAACATCAGCTCCACCCCCAACCCCACCTTCAACCCCAAACTCAACTCCAACCCCCTTCCCAACCTCAAGTGCCCCCATCCCTCTCCCCACACCCGTCAGGACCTCACCACACTCCCGTCACCCCCCCCCCCCCCAAAACCCCATCGGGGCCCTGTGGTGGGGCCACCCTCACCATGGCCCTCCCCGGGAAGTCGTGGCTGAGGGTGACGTTGTACCCGTAGATGATGACCTGGACTGAGCGGGCGAAGAAGGTGGCGTGCGGCCCCTGCGCCTTGTTCTGCACCAACACCTGGAAGCCCACCAGCCCCTCGCTCACCCCACACACCCCGGCGAACTCGTAGAGGCAGCTGCCCGCAAAATCATAGTGCTGCCCGTCGAAGGTGACATAACGCAGGTCCCTCCCAGAGCTGCATGTCCGGTAGCTCTCGGGGTAGCACCCAGTGATCCCCTTCTCCACCATGCACCACTCGCCCCTGCGACACCCGTCCTCCCAGCACTGAAGCCGCTGCACCCCGGGGTCACAGAGGCAGCTGCGGGTGCAATTGTCATCCGCCCAGAAGCGCTGCCCAGGGGCGTAACGGCGGCCGGCGTGGTGGCAACCGCAAGCCACCGCCGCGGCCACGCAGCTGCCGTTGAGGAGCACGAAGCCCTGGGCGCACTCGCAGGTCTCCTGGCAGGGCGTCGAGCAGTTTTTGGGGTTGTCGCGGTGTGTGCACATCCGGGGGCAGCCGCAGGGGTTGTAGCGGCTGTTTTCCGGGCAGCGCAGGGCTGTGGGCGGGAGGAGAGAGGTGAGTCACAGTCCCGAAAGCTGCGAAGTGCAAAGCTGCACCTCGGGCGTGAGATGGTAGCGGTGATCTGCAGTGCAGCCTCTGCATTGCGAATCCTGATCCCAGTAGCAACCTCGGCGTTGCAAATCCCAAATCCCAGTGCAACGTCTGCGTTGCAAACCCCAAATCCCAGTGCAATGTCTGCGTTGCAAACCCCAAATCCCAGTGCAATGTCTGCATTGCAAACCTGAAATCCCAGTGCAATGTCTGCGTTGCAAGCCCAAAATCCCGGTGCAACGTCTGAGCTGCAAACCCGAAATCCCAGTGCAATGTCTGCACTGCAAACCCTGCGTGTTGCAAACCCCGCATCCCAGTGGAACCTGTGCATTGCAACCCCCAAATCCCACTGCAAACCCCAAATCCCAGTGCAAACCCCAAATCCCGGTGGAACGTCTGTGTTGCAAACCCCAATCCCAGAGCAACCCCAAATCCCAGGGCAACCCCCAAACTCCAGTGGAACATCTGCGTTGCAAACCCCAAGCCCAGTGCAACGTGATTTGCAAACCCCCCAAGCCCCGTGCAAACCCCAATCCCAGTGCAAACCCCGATCCCAGTGCAAACCCCAATCCCAGTGCAAACCCCGATCCCAGTGCAACGTCTGCATTGCAAACCCTAATCCCAGAGCAAATCCCAATCCCAGGGCAACGCCTGCATTGCAACCCCCCAATCCCAGTGCACACCCCGAATCCCAGAGCTTTGCAAACCCCAGCCCCCTGCTCCCCACTCACCGCACCCCTCCGCCTTCCGCCAGTCGGGCAGTTGCACGCCCCGCTCCTTGCATGCCGCCGCGTAGCTCGCCAGGGCCTGGCAAGCGCTGCTGTTGCTGCAGGGCTCCCCCATGCACCCTTCCAGGTACCCCCAGGGATCCACCACCCCCTGGCACACCCCAAAAAGCTCCCCCCGGGCCAGGCGCCCGCAGAAGGCTTCGGTGCTGTTGGAGGAGCCGGCATCACTGCCGGCATCGCTGCAGATGCCGCAGATGCTCTCGGGGAAGGTGCCGGGGACGGTGATGTTGGCGGCACCTCGCCAGTCGTAGGCCACGCGCAGGGAGAAGTCGGTCTCCAGCAGCAGCCCGGTGCCATGCCGCGACACCTGGACACGCGCCCCGTGCAACGCCACCGGCAGCGGGAAGCTCTGGTTGTTCACCTGCCGGGGGGAGACAGAGGACGGAGGCTCGGGGTTTTGCAGGGGGTGGTTGTGTGTGAGAGCGTGCGAGAGCATGCACGGATGTGCAAGAGCATGCACGTGCTTGCAAGCGTATGCAAATACGTTCAGGAGCATGCAAGAGCACACAGTTGTGCAACAGCACTAAATTGCATGCAAGAGCATGCACACGCTTGCAAGAGCATGCACACATGTGCAGGAGCGTGCCTTGGCATACAAGAGCATGCAGTCATGCAACAGCAAATAACTGCATGCAAGAGCATGCACAGACGTGCAGGAGCCTGCATGAGCGTGCACAAGCGTGCAGGCATGTTGAAGAGCATGCAATTGCATGCAAAAGTGTGCATCAGCGTGCAAGAACATGCACGCACATGCAAAAGACCACAGTGTGAGAGTGTGCGTTAGCATGTGAGAGCATGTGGTCATGCACAGCAGCAATTAATTGCATGCAAGAGCGTGCACACACGTGCAAGAGCATACAGTCACATGCAACAGCATGCACAGGCATGCAACAGCCTGCATTAGTGTGCAAGAGGGTTCGGTCATGTGCAAAAGCATGCAATTGCATGCCAGAGTGTGCATCGGCGTGCAGGAGCGTGCACACGCATGTAAGGGCAAGTATAAGCATGCACGAGCATGCAGTCAGGTGCAAAAGCAATAAATTGCACGTGAGAGCATGCACATATGTGCAAGAGCATACAGCCACGTGCAAGAGCATGCAGCCACGTGCACGGGCATGTACAGGCTTGCAAGAGCATGCATCAGCGTGCAAGACCACGTGTCAGCCCCACCCCTCACCCCCCACCCCCAAACCCGCCTGCCACGCCCCTCACCCGGACAAATCCCTCCTCGCCCTGGCTGGTGGCCACGGTGACATCGTAGACCCTCACGAGGAGGGAGGTGACGCCCGCGCCGAGCACCGTGGCCTCCACACTGAACGCAGGCAGGGTGGCATTGGGGCTGCAGGTCCGGGCCACGACGTAGCGGCACGGGCTGGGCAGGGTGAAGGCAGCACCGTCAAAGGTGCGGGCACCAGCTTGCAGTTGGCATGTGGCATCGGCCACGACCTCACAGCGGGGGCGGCAGGAGGAGACGCGGCAGCGCTCGCCGGGGTGGCAGAGGATGCCGTGGCATGGGTCAGGGTCATCTGGGGGGGGAAGGAGGGGAGGTGGCGTTGAAAATGGGTGCAACCAGGAGGGGCTGCAGCCCTGGGAGCATACTGCATCAGCACTGCACCCTGGGAGCACACAACACCACCACTGCACCCCGAGGAGCGTGCACCACCACCGTTGCACCCCAAGGAGCATGCAACATCACCAGTGCACCCCGAGAAGGGTGCAACACCACTACTCACCGCACTCGCACACTGCCAGGCTCCTGGAGGCCGCCTCATCCCAGCCAACGCCGTAGCTCAACACTCTGAAGGTGCCGTTGGAACGCTGCAAACGGTGGCTGCCACCAGCGTCACCCAACGCCACCTCCCGCCACCAAAAATCCCCACCAGGCACCCGCCGCCAGCCACCGGCACCCAGCGGTCGCCCATCCACCGTGATCTCTGCCCCGCCACCCGCTGCCACCAGCACAACGGTGACACTAGGCGGGGCGTGCAGGTGGTAGGAGCTGCAAAACTCGCCCAGGGGTGCCACAGCCGACACGAAAGGCTCGGTGCCGGGGTGGAAGTAGTAGACAGCCACGGCGGAGCTTGCAACGATGGCCACGGCTTGCAATGGCTGCAGGGCGATGGGTAGCATGTCGCCAGCTCGCAACGTGGCCCAAGCGGTGGCGGCGCCAGTAGCGTAGCGGAGACGGGTGCTCCGCGCCGCGAGGACGTATGCAACATCACTGCAGCTTTGCTTCACAACCAGGGGTGCCACCACAAACCGACGTCCCCAGCGTGGCGGTGGCTGCTTGGCCACACGGTTGGCGGTGGTGGCGTTGAGCCAGGAGGGCAGCACCCGCCTGGCGCCGAGGTTGTGGGTGCTCCGGAGGTGTAGGGTGCTGTTGGGGACGGGGCGGTGGAAACGTGGCCGGGTCCGGCCGCTGCTGGGGTTGAGGATGGCGAGGAAGTGGTGGCCGACAGGGGGGGAGGCGGCGGAGGCTGCGAGGGGGGAGAGGGCGGCTGTGGGGTCCGGTGGAAAGGGGGGGGGGGGGCGGGGAGAAGGGTGCAAGATGGGGTGCAAAAGTGGGTGCAGAGAGGCAGTGCAAGGACAGGGTGCAGAGGGCAAGGCGAGAGGAGTGTGCAAGAGTGCAATGCAGAAGGGCATGCAAGAAGGGGCTGCACCCCTTGCACGAAGGGGATGCGGAAGGCAAAGCAAAAGGGGTTGCAAAAGGGGAGGGCAAGAGGAGGGCGTAAAAAGAGGGTGCAAGGCGTGGGTGCAAGAAGGGGATGCAAAAGATGATGCAAAAGGAGCGCGCAAAAAGGGGGAGGCAAAGGCAATGCAAGATGTGGGTGCAAAAATGCGATGCAAAAGGCGATGCAAGAAAGGGATGCAAGAAAGGGATGCAAAATGGGATGCAAAAGGCAGTGCAAGAGGAGCATGCCAAAATGTGATGCAAAAGGGGGTGCAAAAAGCAGGTGCAAAAGGGGATGCAAGAACAGGGTGCAAAAGGGGATGCAAAAGGGGGTGCAAGAAGGAGGTGCAAAAGCGGATGCAAAAAGCAAGTGCAAAAGGGGGTGCAACCACGTGCCAGAGGGTGCATTAGGGTACATTGGCATACATTAGCATGCATTAGCATGCATTAGCATGTCCGAGGTGGGGCAGCAGATGGCAGCAGAGACACGAGAGTGCGAACACGGGTGCAGGACGACCCAGGCCCCCCCCCCGTCAGCACCTACCTCCCAGTAAGACCAGTGCGACCCAGGTGACCCAGGCATCTGGAGCCCACCCAGAGGACCCAGGGACTCCCCAGGGGACCCAGGCATCCTGGACACCCCCAGGGGACCCAGGCGTCCGGGAACCCCCCCCAGAGGACCCAGGCATCCCGGACACCCCCAGGGGACCCAGGCATCCAGGACCCGCCCCCAGAGGACGCAGGTGTCCGGGACCCCCCCCCCCCAGCCTCCACCACCCCACCCAGAAGACCCAGATGTCTGGGGACCCCCCTAGGGGACCCAGGTATCCAGGGACACCCCCCAGGGGACCCAGGTATCCCAGGTGCCCCCAGGGGACCCAGGCATCCGGGCCCACTCCACCCCCCCTCAGCACTTACCTCCCAGTAAGACCAGTGCGACCCCCACCAGTAACTTCACGGCCGTCCCCATCATGGCTGTAAAACAAGGGGGGAGGGGAGGGTCAGGGGGGGTCCCGGATGCCTGGGTCCCCCCTGAGATCTGGGGGGTCTGGGGGGAGGTAAAAGGTTAAAAGGGGGTGGTTGGCACCCGGATGCTTGGGTCCCCCCAGACACCTGGGTCCCCTTGCATGGAGGGGGTCTGCTCGGACCCTCCCAGCTGCCTGGGTCCCCCCATGATCCCCGGGTCCCCTTGCATGGAGGATCTCCCCAGACGTCTGGGTCCCTCCTGGATGCCTGGGTCCCCCCATGATCCCCGGGTCCCCTTGCATGGAGGGTCTCCCCAGACGTCTGGATCCCTCCCGGATGCCTGGGTCTCCCCCTGATGCCTGGGTCCCCCTGGATGCTTGGGTCCCTTCCGGATGCCTGGGTCCCTTTGCATAGAGGGGGTCTCCTCGGAAGCCTGGGTCCCTCCTGGACACCCGTGACACCTGGGTCCCCTTGCATGGAAGGTCTCCCCGGATGCCTGGGTCCCCCCTGATGCCTGAGTGCCCCCCAATGCCTGGGTCCCCCACCCCAGGGGAGCGTTACCACGCGGCGTCTCAGCAGCAGGTGACCCAGTGGGTGCCTGGCAGGGTTGGGAGCACCCATGGGTGCTGCCACCAACAGTGATTTCATCACAGCCCGGCTGGGTGCCAGCGTCCCCCGTGGCTGGGAACCAATGGCAGATACTGGGACTGATTGTCACCAGCCCCAGGGGACCCAGGCATCCGGGGGGGAACTAGGAGTCTAAGGGGTACCCAGGCATCTGGGGGGACCCAGGTGTGTAGGGGGGACCCAGGCATCCAGGAGGGCCCCAGATGTCTTGGGGGGACCCAGGCACTTGGGAAGGACCCAAGTGTCCAGGAGGGCCCCAGATGTCTTGGGGGGACCCAGGTGTGTAGGGGGGACCCAGGCATCCAGAAGGGCCCCAGGTGTCTTGGGGGGACCCAGGCATCTGGGAAGGACCCAAGCGTCCAGGAGGGCCCCAGATGTCTTGGGGGGACCCAGGTGTGTAGGGGGGACCCAGGCATCCAGAAGGGACCCAGGTGTCTTGGGGGGACCCAGGCATCTGGGGGGACCCAGGTGTGTAGGGGGGACCCAGGCATCCAGAAGGGACCCAGGTGTGTGGGGGGGACCCAGGCATCTGGGGGGACCCAGGTGTGTGGGGGGGACCCAGGCATCCAGAAGGGCCCCAGGTGTGTGTGGGGGACCCAGGCATCCAGAAGGGCCCCAGATGTCTTGGGGGGACCCAGGTGTGTAGGGGGGACCCAGGCATCCAGAAGGGACCCAGGTGTCTTGGGGGGACCCAGGCACCTGGGGGGACCCAGGCATCCAGGAGGGCCCCAGATGTCTTGGGGGGACCCAGGTGTGTAGGGGGGGACCCAGGCATCCAGAAGGGACCCAGGTGTCTTGGGGGGACCCAGGCACTTGGGAAGGACCCAAGCGTCCAGGAGGGCCCCAGATGTCTTGGGGGGACCCAGGCACCTGGGGGGACCCAGGCATCCAGAAGGGCCCCAGGTGTCTTGGGGGGACCCAGGCACCTGGGAAGGACCCAAGCGTCCAGGAGGGCCCCAGATGTCTTGGGGGGACCCAGGTGTGTAGGGGGGACCCAGGCATCCAGAAGGGACCCAGGTGTGTAGGGGGGGACCCAGGCATCTAGAAGGGCCCCAGGTGTCTTGGGGGGACCCAGGCATCTGGGGGGACCCAGATGTCTTGAGGGGACCCGAGTGTCAGGGGGACTCAGGCGTCCAGGGGAGACCCAGGTGTCGGGGGGACCCAGACATCCGGGAGAGGGGACAACTCAGCTGCCTGGGACCGTGCGTTTGCACCCAGGCTGGATTATTCCTTCTGCATTTGCACCAGGTTTGCATTTGCTTCGAGTTTAATTATTTCTCTTAATTTTTCTCTTTCTTAATTATTTCTCGTAATTTTTTTTGCATTTGCATCAGGTTAAATCATTGCACCGTTTGCTTCTGCACTGGGGCCTGGTTATTCCTCCCTCCTTTTGCATGTGCGTCATTTTTAATCATTGCACCGTTTGCATTTGCACCCGAGCTGGATTATTCCTCCCTCCTTTTTGCATTTGCACCGGGTTGAATCATTGCACTGTTTGTGTTTGCACCCAGACTGGATTATTCCTCCCTCCTTTTTGCATTTGCATCAAGTTTAATTATTTCTCTCATTTTTTTGCGTTGGGTTAAGTCATTGCGCCATTGGCGTTTGCATCCAGACTGGATTATTTCTCCATCTTTTTGGATTTGCACCAGGTTAAATCATTGCACTGTTTGCTTCTGCACTTGCGCCCCGTTACTCTTCCCTCCTTTTGCATCTGCATCATTTTTAATTACTGCACCGCTTGCATTTGCATCGGATTTAATTATTTCTCCCCATTTTTTTTTTCTCATTTGCACCAGGTTAAATCACTGCGGCGTCCCCATTTGCACCCAAACTGGATGATTTCTCCCCATTTCTGCATTTGCACCAGGTTAAATCATTGCACCATTTGCATTTGCACCCAGACTCATTTATTTCTCCTTCTTTTTGGATTTGCATCGGGTTAAATGATTGCACTGTTTGCATTTGGGCCCAGGCTGGATTATTCCTCCCCCTTTTGCATCCCCGCTCCGACTCATTGTATCACCCTCCCCCCCGCCTTTCCTTTTCCTCCACCTCCATCACCTCATCCAGATCCATTTCAAACAAACGGCACCAAAACCTGCCCAGATCCGGGTTCCTTCTGGGGGAAAAAGAAGGGGGAAAAAAAAAATTAAATAACAGAAGACTGCTTTTCGCAGGCGAGGCGGCTGCCGGATTGCGAAAGGTCGGGAGGGGATTAACCCCTGGGGAAGCCTTTTGCTCCTCGCAAAGCTTTGCTTTTTGCAGAACAAGCAGTGGGATGCACGGGGAAAATCAACTCCTCGGTGTTTGCATGCTGCAGCCTTTCCCCCCCTCACCCGAAAATTGCATCCGCAAGCCGTGCAACGCCGGGATTTTTGCGAAACCTTGCAAAAAAAAAACCAACCAAACCCCCAAGCCTTTGCATCGCTTTTCCTGCAGCATCCCGGCTCATTCTTGCTGGCAACCGTGGCCTGGCCAACGGAGGCAGCTCAGGTTGCAAAAGCAAGCGGGCATCCCGCCAGCTCCTCTCGGATTTCTGGGAAATTCGGGCCTCCTGCTGCCAAAGGCGGTTGCTCCCACCGCCCTCCCACGCCTTCGCTTCCTGCTTGCGCCTTTGTTTTATTTTGTTTTATGTTTTTTTTTTTTCTTTTGCAATGGGGACAGCTGAGACGTGGACACCCCGGGGGAGGAGACACCTGATATTTCTGCTCCCCCTGGAGGTAAATAAAAAGCAATTAGGGTTCCGCCGCCCCCGGGGGTCTTGCATAATCCGGGATGAAAGGGTTGGGAAGGTGGAACGCGGGGCGGCGTGACGGCCTCGGGCTTGCGATTTCAGCGCGTGTGGTTTTGGGTTGCAGGGTGAGCGGCTTTGGGTTGCGAGAGGCCTTGCTGGGAGTTTGCGGTGTGCATTGCTTTGGATTGCAATGCCCCTTGCTGCAGATTGCAGTGCCCCTCGCCGTCGATTGCAGCGCCCCTCGCCATGGATTGCAATGCCCCTCGCCGTGGTCTGCAATGCCCCTCGCTTTTGTTTGCAATGCCCCTCGCCGTGGTTTGCAATGCCCCTCGCTTTTGTTTGCAATGCCCCTCGCCGTGGTTTGCAATGCCCCTCGCCGTGGTCTGCAATGCCCCTCGCTTTTGTTTGCAATGCCCCTCACTGTGGATTGCGATGCCCCTCGCCATGGTTTGCAATGCCCCTCACCGTGGTCTGCAATGCCCCTCGCTTTTGTTTGCAATGCCCCTCGCCGTGGTTTGCAATGCCCCTCGCTTTTGTTTGCAATGCCCCTCGCCGTGGTTTGCAATGCCCCTCGCCGTGGTTTGCAATGCCCCTCGCCGTGGTCTGCAATGCCCCTCGCTTTTGTTTGCAATGCCCCTCGCCGTGGTTTGCAATGCCCCTCGCTTTTGTTTGCAATGCCCCTCGCCGTGGTCTGCAATGCCCCTCGCCGTGGTTTGCAATGCCCCTCGCCGTGGTTTGCAATGCCCCTCGCCGTGGTCTGCAATGCCCCTCGCCGTGGTTTGCAATGCCCCTCGCCGTGGTCTGCAATGCCCCTCGCCGTGGTTTGCAATGCCCCTCACTGTGGACTTCAAAGCCGTCTGCTTTGGGTGGCAACGGGCCTTGCTGTGGTCTGCAATGTCCCTTGCTTTCGATCGCCACGGGCCTTGTTGCGGATTGCGGTGCTCCCTGCTCAGGACTGCAGTGCCTGGTACTTTGGTTTGCAATCTGCCTTGCCGTGGATTGCAGCGGGCCTTGCTTTGGACTGCAGTGCCCTTTGCTTTGGACTGCAGCGGGCCTTGCTCTGGATTGCGGTGCCACCGATTTTGGATTCAATGCACATTGCTTTGGACTGCAGTGCACCTCTCTTCAGATTGCAAAGCCTATTGCTGTGGGTTGCACTGCCCCACGCTGTGGGTTGCGCTGCCCCACGCTTCGGGTTGCAATGCACCACGCTTTGGGTTGCAATGTGCCACGCTTCGGGTTGCACTGCCCCACGCTTTGGGTTGCACTGCCCCACGCTTTGGGTTGCAATGTGCCATGCTTTGGGTTGCACTGCCCCACGCTTTGGGTTGCACTGCCCCACGCTTTGGGTTGCAATGTGCCACGCTTCGGGTTGCACTGCCCCACGCTTTGGGTTGCACTGCCCCACGCTTTGGGTTGCACTGCACCTCACTTTGGGTTGCACTGCCCCACGCTTCGGGTTGCACTGCCCCACACTTTGGGTTGCAATGTGCCACGCTTCGGGTTGCACTGCCCCACGTTTCGGGTTGCACTGCCCCATGCTTCGGGTTGCAATGCACCGTGCTTTGGGTTGCACTGCCCCACGCTTCGGGTTGCACTGCCCCACGCTTTGGGTTGCGCTGCCCCACGCTTTGGGTTGCAATGTGCCATGCTTTGGGTTGCACTGCCCCACGCTTCGGGTTGCACTGCCCCACACTTTGGGTTGCAATGTGCCACGCTTCGGGTTGCACTGCCCCACGCTTCGGGTTGCACTGCCCCACGCTTCGGGTTGCACTGCCCCACGCTTTGGGTTGCAATGCACCGTGCTTTGGGTTGCACTGCCCCACGCTTTGGGTTGCACTGCACCTCACTTTGGGTTGCACTGCCCCACGCTTCGGGTTGCACTGCCCCACACTTTGGGTTGCAATGTGCCACGCTTCGGGTTGCACTGCCCCACGCTTCGGGTTGCACTGCCCCACGCTTCGGGTTGCACTGCCCCACGCTTTGGGTTGCAATGCACCGTGCTTTGGGTTGCACTGCCCCACGCTTCAGGTTGCACTGCCCCACGCTTTGGGTTGCGCTGCCCCACGCTTCGGGTTGCATTGCCCCACGCTTTGGGTTGCACTGCCCCACGCTTCGGGTTGCGCTGCCCTACGCTTTGGGTTGCAATGTGCCACGCTTCGGGTTGCACTGCCCCACGCTTTGGGTTGCACTGCCCCACGCTTTGGGTTGCACTGCACCTCACTTTGGGTTGCACTGCCCCACGTTTCGGGTTGCACTGCCCCACGCTTTGGGTTGCAATGTGCCACGCTTCGGGTTGCACTGCCCCACGCTTCGGATTGCACTGCCCCATGCTTCGGGTTGCAATGCACCGTGCTTTGGGTTGCACTGCCCCACGCTTCGGGTTGCACTGCCCCACGCTTTGGGTTGCGCTGCCCCACGCTTTGGGTTGCATTGCCCCACGCTTCGGGTTGCACTGCCCCACGCTTCGGGTTGCACTGCCCCACACTTTGGGTTGCGCTGCACCTCACTTTGGGTTGCACTGCCCCACGCTTTGGGTTGCACTGCCCCACGCTTCGGGTTGCACTGCCCCACGCTTCGGGTTGCAATGCACCCTGTTTATGGTTGCAACCGGCCTTGCTTTGGATTTCAACGATCCCTAGACGACCGTGAACCCATCGGACAGAGTTTTGCAAAAATCCCCCCCATCGCACTCGTAATAAAGTTGCGCATGATTTTTTTCCACGCATCTTTTTAGGGTTGACATTTTGGGCCGATAAAATGCAATTCCTCCACCCGATCTGGGTCTGATCCCCTGGTTTCACTCGCCCTGTGAAGTTTTTGTGCCATTGCACGACCCAGCTTGAACAGGACCGATCTCCCAGGGTGGCCTCCATCCATTTTTTTGGGGGAAAAAAAGGCAATTTCTTCACCCCCGGCGATGAAGTCCCCAGGAAAACCCCTTTCCTAGAACAGAGACCACCTGGTTTATGAGCAACATCAGAGAAAACATTTTTCCAGGGAAATCATCAAACTCCGTCCCCTCGCGAATATTTGGGCTCAAAAATAGCAAATTAAGTCCTGTGCCTGGGGAAGGTGTCCAAAACCCACAAGTGATTAATTCCCTTTAATTTAGGATCGGTTTTGCATGATTTCTGGTGAATTTGGTGTTCTGGGGAAGATCATCAGTGTTGAATGTTTCCGTGGCAGGTTGGAAGGGGCCAAAATTAAGTGATTTATAACATTTTTATCATTTTGGCTTTGTTAGCATTCTTTGGGGATACTTTATAAATACGGCGGGGTTTTATTTAATGGCTTTGGGATTGTGTTATAATTGCTTTGGGATTTTATTTAATTGCTTTGGGATTTGTTATAATTGCTTGAGGACTTGCTAGAATTCCCTTGGGATAATTTGGCAATACCTCGGGCTTTTTCCGTAATCGCTTTGGGATTTGTTACAACTGTTTTGAGATAACATCAAAGTACTTCGGAGTATTTCAGAATTAATTTGCGATAGTATAGTTACTCTGAGGGGTTTATAATTGCTTTGGGATTTGGTTTAATTGCTTGGGGACTTGCTAGAATTCCTTTGGGATAATTCGGAAATACTTTGGGATTTTTCCGTAATCGCTTCGGGATTTGTTATAAATGTGTTGAGATAACTTCTGACTTCTTTGGAGTTATTTTAGAATTGCTTTGAGATAGTATAAACACTTTGGGGGTTCTTATAAATACTTCAGGGGGTTTATAATTGCTTTGGGATTTGCTACAATTGCTCTGGGATTTGTTCTAATTAATTGCGTGGGGATTCTTTGTCATGAATCCCTTCAGGATATTCACCCGCGCTCTCTGGTCGTGTGGGATTGCACAAACCCCATAATTATTGCGGGTTTCTGGGTTCAAGTGAAGTCCAGAAGTCAAGTAGCTGCTGATGGCGACGTTTTCCTGCTGACTCGATGGACGGAAAGTTTTTGGTGGAAATAGGGGGACCTCGCATGTCCTTCGCAGGAAAAAGTTGGGGTTTTTTTTCTTTTTTTTAATGTTTCAAAGTGGGGATATCGAAATAATATATTAAAAAAACCTCCCAGGGAGAGGGACAGGGGATGCACAGGGACATGTGCACATGGCTGCTGTCAACTCCAGCAAGTTTCTGGCTTCAACGAGCCCAAGAATTTCCTTATCGAGCAGCCAATTCTCTTTTTCCCCAAGTTGTTCATTATTCGTTATTTGCTTTTAATTACTCAGCCTGTTGCCGTCTCCCCCTGTGAAGTAACACAAGAGCTGAGGCTGTGTTTCTGTCGCCTCCGATAAGGCCTAGCTCCCACAGTAATTCAGCCGTACCCTGAAGTTGGAAATAATTTGGGGGGTTTCGCCACGGGAAATACGTTGGGGTGTTTCCCCGTGGAAAATTGCGGTGTTTCACTGTGGCAGATGTGTTGGGTGGGTTGTTTCACCGTGGGAGACATGTTGGGTGGGTTGTTTCACCATGGGAGATGTTTTGGGTGGGTTGTTTGGCCATGGGAAGACACATTGGGTGGGTTTTGTCACCATGGGAGACATGTTGGGTGGGTTGTTTCACCATGGGAGACATGTTGGGTGGGTTGTTTCACCATGGGAGACATGTTGGGTGAGTTGTTTCACCATGGGAGACATGTTGGGTGGTTGTTTCACCATGGACCATGGCAGACATGCTGGGTGGGTTGTTTCACCATGGGAGACGTGTTGGGTGGGTTGTTTCACCATGGGAGATGTGTTGGGTGGGTTGTTTGGCCATGGGAAGACACATTGGGTGGGTTTTGTCACCATGGGAGACGTGTTGGGTGGGTTTTGTCACCGTGGGAGACATGTTGGGTGGGTTGTTTCACCATGGCAGACATGTTGGGTGGTTGTTTCACCATGGACCATGGCAGACATGTTGGGTGGGTTGTTTCACCATGGGAGACGTGTTGGGTGGGTTGTTTCACCATGGGAGACGTGTTGGGTGGGTTGTTTGGCCATGGGAAGACACATTGGGTGGGTTTTGTCACCATGGGAGACGTGTTGGGTGGGTTTTGTCACCGTGGGAGACATGTTGGGTGGGTTGTTTCACCATGGCAGACATGTTGGGTGGGTTTTGTCACCATGGGAGACATGTTGGGTGGGTTGTTTCACCATGGGAGACGTGTTGGGTGGGTTTTGTCACCGTGGGAGACATGTTGGGTGGGTTGTTTCACCATGGGAGACATGTTGGGTGGGTTGTTTGACCATGGGAGACATGTTGGGTGGGTTGTTTGACCATGGGAAGACACATTGGGTGGGTTTTGTTACCATGGGAGACATGTTGGGTGGGTTGTTTCACCATGGGAGACATGTTGGGTGGGTTGTTTGACCATGGGAAGACACATTGGGTGAGTTTTGTCACCATGGGAGACATGTTGGGTGGGTTGTTTCACCATGGGAGACGTGTTGGGTGAGTTGTTTGACCATGGGAGACATGTTGGGTGGGTTGTTTGACCATGGGAAGACACATTGGGTGGGTTGTTTCACCATGGGAGACATGTTGGGTGGGTTGTTTCACCATGGGAGACGTGTTGGGTGGGTTGTTTGGCCATGGAAAGACACATTGGGTGGGTTTTGTCACCATGGGAGACATGTTGGGTCGGTTGTTTCACCATGGGAGACGTGTTGGGTGAGTTGTTTGACCATGGGAGACGTGTTGGGTGGGTTGTTTGACCATGGGAAGACACATTGGGTGGGTTTTGTCACCATGGGAGACATGTTGGGTGGGTTGTTTCACCATGGGAGACGTGTTGGGTGGGTTGTTTGACCATGGGAAGACACATTGGGTGGGTTTTGTCACCATGGGAGACATGTTGGGTGGGTTGTTTGACCATGGGAGACATGTTGGGTGGGTTGTTTCCCCACGGGAGACACACTGGGCGAGTTGTTTGACCGTGGGAGACACGTTGGGTTGTTTCATCATGGGAAATACGTGGATATTTTCACGGTGGGAAACCACATTGAGGTGTTTCCCCACCGGAAAAATGTTGGGGTGTTTCCCCACCAACAGTGGAAACAGAGAAGAAAATTCCCGTTTTTTCCCCCCCCACCCCCCCAGAATTTACAAAGCAAAACCACGCCCCACAAACCCACAAGAAAAAACGTTGTAAAAAGTGTTTATTGATTTACCCAGCAGCAGGCAGCGTTACACTGAAAACAGTCAATGGGAATAGTGCCTTCCTGGGGAAAAATGGCTGGGATTTGGGTCTGTTGATCTCAATTTTACGTTTATTTTGGCTCGAGGCGTTTATCTCGCTTTCCTTCAGGCCACTCCGGTGCAGACGGATCATCTCAGCTTTGGGCTCTACCTGGAGCAGATCAGGTTTTCAAAATACACCTTTTTTCTCACCGATTTGAGGCCAGATCAAGCGTTTGCCCTTTTTTTGCAGGTATTTGAGGCCGTGCGACCTGCTGCTGTAGACATCCATCATAGCTCAGTGCTGGTTTTCCTTCTGCGCTTGCAGAAACTCAACCTGAGACGCCGGCTGGTGCCTCTAGAGGCATGAAAGCCTCTGCAGGAGTATTTACAAGAAGCGCATGAACTGGTGTGCATGTGGAAACTGTCCTCTCGCATCAGTCCCCTCGTGGTTTCGCCTACTGCATAGGGTAGACGGGGGCTTCCGCTTCCATCCGCACGAGGTTGGAGACGCGGCTGGAAGAGACAGAATGCGGGTGGCCGTCAGGGTCCCCCTTGGAAGAGGAACCACCAGCCCTTCCTCACTCTCATCATCGCATCCCCATGGGGAGGCAGAAAGTTGCATCTTCCCCTTCCCGAAAGGTGAGCTTTGCTCAATGTAACCCTGTTTTTATGGGGCAGATCCTGTCCCCCTGCATGGGATTACGCTCGAAAAAAATTTCCAAGCCTGGCTACGGCCTTACGGCGTTGTTGGCTTCATCTTCCACATCATGGAAGTCGCCAAAAAATTGCAGTTCCCTCCCCACCCACCACCCTGTTGTTGCAACCTTGTCCAGTCTCCCTCAGGAGCATTCTCGTAGCCAGCAGCAGAGGGGAAGCAGAGGTTAAATGGTCGTGTTAGGGCACGTGGGGTGTTAGGCGTTGGTGTGGAAGTGCCGTGCAGGACAGGCAACATGGTGGAGGGGGGGGGGGACCAGGGAAGGCGGTGGAGTGAGGGCAGGCCGGTGGGTGCACAAGGGCGAGGTGTGCAGGCAAGCAAGCAAGCAGAAGGTGGAGATGGGATGGCCCTCGGAGGGATCTTCATTGCCCTGTGGCGGTGGCTTTGGGGTTGCTCTACGTTCAGTAAAATGGCTCTCTATTGGGCAACAGGGCTCTATATTGGGCAAGATTGCTCATTATTTGGCAAAATCACTATATATTATTTGTCAGGCTTTGGAACAGGCTGCCCAGGGCAGTGGTGGAGTCACCATCCCCGGAGGTATTTAGGAGACATGTAGATGTGGCGCTTAGGGACATGGTTTAGTGGTGGTCTTGGCAGCGCTGGGTTAACGGTTGGACTCGGTGATCTTAAAGGTCTTTTCCGACCTAAACGATTCTATGATTCTATATTCGGCAAGAGTGCCCTGTATTCAACAAGATCGCTCAATATTTGGCAAGACGGCCCAATATTCAGCTAGACCACCCTACGTTCGGCAAGACTGCTCTGTATTAGGCAAGACCATCCTGTATTCGGCAAAGTCGCCCTGTATTCGGCAAAGTCGCCCTATATTCGGCAAAGTCGCCCTGTATTCGGCAAAATCGCCCTGTATTCGGCAAAATCGCCCTGTATTCGGCAAAGTCGCCCTGTATTCGGCAAAGTCGCCCTATATTCGGCAATATCGCGCTGTACTTTGCAAGAAGGCCCCATGTTCAGCAAGATCATTCTATAGTGGGCAAAATTGCCCTATATTCAGCAGGACCACTCTATACGCAGTGAAATCTATCTATATTCAACAAAGTCACCCTATATTTGCCCCTTCCTGCTTCTCACAGGGACAAACCCGGGCAGCATAGCGAAGCAGAGAACATCCCATGAGACACCGAAGAACCAATTTTCAGCTTGATCTTGGCTCAGTTTCTCTTCCTACAAAGAAAACTTTCCTGGGCATCGTGATTTTGGTCAATACCCATTTTGTACAGGATGCCCCACATCAAAGCTAAGGTGTCTACTCTTCATACATGTCCCTCTAAAGCTGGTCCATGCTGAGGCACCAGAAACCCCCAGTTATTCAGGTAATTAATTAGAGAGGGTCAAACAAACTAAGCCTCATCCAATCATGGGGCTGCAGGAGCATTTGCAGCGTGAGATGTGACAGCAAAGGAGGAGAAGAGTCACTTACCAGAATAATTTCCTTGGTTTTGTGTGTCAGTCGCTGTGGATGAAACCAAAGAAGATGGAGAAGTCCTTCCCGGATGCCGCCTAGCCCAACCCATTGATGCCCCATGGAGGTTGTTCCCTACCCTCTTGCTTGCCCAGGCTTAAAAAAAAATCAACCCATGGTTTGGGGGGGTCTTTTGGGGTCACTCACCATCCCGCAAAATCCCTGGCTTTCCAGGCATCCACAACCTCTGCGATGCTCCTCACAGTCCGGCCATCAGGCAGCTTCAGGTCATCGCTGGGGTCACCATTGAAGTTGCCACAGGGAGCGCAGAGCCGGTTGACCAAGGCGGCCCCTACGGTCACCGTCATCTCCCCGCTGGGGCTAAAGAGCACATCCATCCCCGACGTATGGGAGACGGTGATGTTCCCCGCTACCGCACTCAAGGAAATGGCTTCGGACACCACAGCTGGAAGGCGGGTGAAAAGACCATTCACCTGCAGCAAGGCAAAATGCCAGACACAGGTTAAAAAAAATCCCAGACTGCCCCGTAAGAATAGTACAGCACAAAGATATCATTGGGGTTGAACACCTAAGGGCGTCTAAAGGAAGAGGAGATAAATCCCACCCAAATTCCATGTCTCAATTTAATTACTCCTCTTGCTCATCCGCAAGGGTTGCCCATGCCCTTGCCCCAGCTTACCCACACCTCCATGTTGTTATTCACAGTGATAAAAGCTTCGCGGAAGAAGATGAAGACGGCCACGGCAGCGGGGATGGTGTCATCCCGGCACTCGCTGACCTCCACCACCACCTTGAACCAGTTGGGTGACTGTTCGTTGCAAAGGGCGGCCACTTTGTAGGTGCCGCTAGCGAGGAGCCTTCCCCCGGCACCGTCAAACGTGGTCAAGGAGGCCCCCGGGGAAACCCGGCACTGGCCTACTCGCTTGACGCACCGCTGCGCCCTGTCCTGCGTGGCACAGACCTCATCCGGGGGACACTGCATGTCCTCACAGACAAGTCCCTGGGACAGGTGGCAATTGCATTTTGTGGAGCAGTTGCTGGAGATGATGGTCTCACCCGCCTGGAAAGGAAAGGCTCAGAGGTTAATCCACATGGACACCATCTCCAAATTTTGGGGGGATTTCCCACCTTCAAGGGGGGAAGAAATTCCGGAGAGAGAAAGAAAAACCATGAGATGGACTTGGTAGAGTTTGTGCAACTCAACGAATTAATTGTCCTTTTTTCTCTGGTCCAGCGGGGCAAAAATAGGCATTTTAGGATGTTATTAATTGCATTATTTTGGACATGTGTCCTTAAAACGAAGTGGCAACCCACCTTGTCGAAGACTGAGTCCCAAAACCGGTTGCATTGGCTAAGTGGGACAACCAACCTCATCAAAGATGGAATCACCAAATCCGTTGCATCATCTAGATGGGACAACCCACCTCACCAAATGAGTCCCCGAACCTGTTGCACCATCTAGATGGGACAACCTACCTCACTGAAGATTGAGACCCCGAGTTAGTTGCATCAACTCAATGGGACAACCCAACTCATCAAAGACTGAGGCCACAAACCAGTTGCATCATCCAGCTGGGACAACCCACCTCACTTGAAGATTGAGTCCCCAAACCAGTCGCATCGATGAGATGGGACAACCTACCCCCATCCAAGACTGAATCCCCAAACCGGTTGCGTCATCCAGATGGGACAACCCACCCCACAATCCTTCCTCAACCTGATTTCCACCAAAAACACCAAGGCCAAGGCTTGATGGTCAGCCTCACCTTGAAATACCGTCCCTGGTGCATGCAGCCACACTGCTCCAGGGACACACAGGCTTCTCCATCGAAGAGGTACCCGTCGTCGCACTGGCAGCCCTCGAAGCATGTCCAGCTGCACGGGGCCGGCACGGAGAGGCTGGCGCAAGTGAAGTCGCAGGTACGGGTGCAGAGCTCATAGTGGCTGTGGGGTGGGCAGGAGAGGGCTGGGAAAAAAGGGAGAAATACCATTATTGCCCCCCAAAAAATCACGACCCTTTTTCCTGGACCCAATGAGGCATCCCCATGGCTAACCAATGATCTTGGGCGTCTCTGATGGCTCCAAAAGATGCTAAAGCCACCGAATCCTGCTTTTAACATCCAAGTTAAAGCATTTGCATATCACTAATCACCTCGAGGCAAAGTAGAGGGATGCCCGTTTCGAATTCATTTGACACAAATATTGATGGTTTGGAGGCGGTGAGCTGGAATTTCTTTCTTCCAGGGAGTTTTTGGTGGGAAATAGGTGATTGAAGCCCAAAAATGAGGGGTTTGGGGAGGGTTAAAAAAAATTTCTGGGCTATTTGATAGATTGAGGGGGGGAGTTAAGCAAAAGGCATCCTTGCGTGATATTACACAGGTCATTCGTATATCTTCTTGGTCCAGAGAGCGAAGGCACGTTGGCATCGAAAGCAGGAAAAAAAAGCCATGATTGCAAAATTGGAGGGTTTTGCTGGGGGACAATGTGGCTTTGGAGGAAAATAGGCGTTGAAGTGGCTCCATGGAGATATTCTGGAGCACTTACGGCAAAAAGTGGTTGTTCTCCACCCGCCGATCTCGGCCCCGGCAGCTTGGCAAGCGGCAGCGTAGGCTTGGAGGCTGTGGCACAGGACATCACGGGCGCCGTCGGCAGCACAGACGTCATGGAGGCAGTGGTTGAAATACTCCACCGGGCTCACCCGTGGGTGACACGGCCCAAAAGGTCCCGCCGGGTCCCGGATGAGCCCGCAGGAGTCGCTGGTGCCATAGGGAGCAGTGTTGGTGGCATTGCACATGGGGCAGACCTTGCCCTTGCAGCCATCGGTGCATGCTCCGTCCTCCATCGGCATCTTCCAGGAGGTGACGAATTCCTCGGTGCTCTGTGCCAGGGACCCGCCGGGCAGCTGGAAGTCATCACTGGGGTCCCCGTTGTAGTTGCCACCCAGTCCGCACGTGCGGCCCCGGTAGGCGTCGGGGATGGTGATGAGGAGGTAGGTGACCACGTTGTAGAGGAGCCGGAGGCCGGCGGCGGTCTGGAGGATGATGTTGTTCCCTTCTTGGCCAATCCGTAGCTTCCTGTCCTCTGTCACTAGCGGCAGCGTGTAGCGCTCCCCATCTACCTGGGATGTGCACGTAGGACGGGGAGGGGTTTGCACGCACGTGTGCACCAGGGGATTTTTGCATGCATGCACTCACCGATGGATTTCTTCCTGTACTCGTGCACCAACAGGTTTTGCAGGCACCAGGGCATTCTGCACGCACTCGTGCAGCAGGGGCTTTTGCACACGTGTGTGCGCCAGGGGATTTGGCATGCACACCTGCCCCAGGGGTTATTGCACACACGTGTGCACCAAGGGGTGGGGGCATCCAGACTTGCCAGTGGGGGGATTTTGCACACACGTGTGCACCGAGGGATGGGGACATCCCAACTTCTGGATCAGGGGATTTTTGCATGCATGCATGCATGCACCAGGGGATTTTGCATGCACGCATGCACCAAAGGATCTTGCACACACGCGTGCACTGGGGGACAGAGACATCCTGACTTACCAGTGGAGGGATTTTGCATGCACCAGGAGCTTTTGCATGCACGTGTACATAGGGGATTTTGCACAGATGTATGCACCGAGGGATTTTTGCATGCATATATGCACCACAGATTTTGCACACCCACGTGCACCGAGGCGCGGGACCCTCCTGACTTACCATCACCTCCCATTTCCGTCCCCTCTCCATGCTGACTGTGTACCCGTGGATGGAGATGACCACCTTCTTCATCAGGGCCATGTTGCCCGGACCGCCCACGTCGTGCTCCAGCAGCACCGAGAAGTTTGTCAGCCGCGGCGCCGGCTTGCAGATCCGCGCCAGGACATAGGTGCAGGAGCCCAGGAGGTCAAAGGCTCGCCCGTCGAAGGTCACATAGTGTGGGTCTCCTGACACCACCAGCCTCCCGTAGCCAGCGGGGTAGCACCCCAGCACCCCGTCCTCTACTCGACACTCCTCGTGGGCGCTGCAGAAGACCTCCTCGCACTCCACCACCCTGTTGGCTTTGCAACGGCATCTCTCCCGGCACGAGGCATAGAAATCCTCACCCTTCTTGTAGTAGCGGCCCCGGTGCTCGCAGCCACACTCGCCCGCCGGCACGCACTCGTCACCACTGAGGACGAAGCCCTCGTCGCAGAAGCAGCCTTCGGTGCACAGCACCGATGCGCAGCCCTCGGGGACGGCTCGGCCCCGACACGTGGCTGGGCAGCTGCTCCCGCAGAGCTCATAGTGTGAATGACGGGGGCAGGAGGGGCCTGCAAGAAGCAGAGGAGAAAACGTGAAGCTCCACTTGGATTTGCAGCCGAAAGCATCAGGGTGAGTATTTCCATCATTGCACCAAAGCTTTGGGGGGGGCAAATGCCAGCAGGTCTCCAGCAGTGGAGCATTAATATCACTCTGGAGGGCAAAGGGGGTTTATTTTGCATTCCCCTTCCTTGCATTAATGAAATACGTGGAGGGTGATGGGGATTTATTTTGCATTCCCCTTCCTTGCATTAATGAAATACGTGGAGGGTGATGGGGATTTATTTTGCATTCCCCTTCCTTGCATCAAGGAAGGATCTGGAGGGCAACGGGGATTTATTTTGCACCGTTGCATGAAGGAAGGAATGAATTTTGCCTTGGAAATGAGTTGGAGGGAATTTCCCCACATCCATATTTGCATCTAAACTCATTGTTTGGCCTCGGGGCTGTAGAGGGAGAGAATAAAGTGATTGTGTTGCAAGGAGGTACTGGAAACAGGGCAAATAAACCAAATTTTGGAGGCATTTTGTGTTTCCATTGGCTCTAAGCAAAGCCAAGAGTGGGTGGTTGGGCTCAAAACCTTATTTTTATGGCCAAGTGCGGGGGGGGGAATCCCCTTCTGGCCCCGCTCACCGCAGAAGGATGGCGTCCTCCACTGCTCCACGCTGACGCCGTGGCTCTGGCACTCCGTCACGTAGGCGGCGATGGCTTTGCACAAGGTGTCCCGGTGGCCTTTGTAGTGGCAGGCGTCAAAGGCACAATCCTCGAGGAAAGGTGCAGGGTTGACAGCGCGGTGGCAGGCCCGGAAGGGTCCCCCAGCTCTGGCGATCACCCCACAATAGCTGTCACCGCGGTAGGGCTGTTTCTGCTCTTCATTGCACACCGGGCAATCCCCCACACAACCGGCTGAGCAGCCGGGGACATCTCCCACCTTCCAGCTATCGGCCAGCTGGATTTCATCCACAGCCTGTTTGCCATCGCGGGTGATGAAGTCATCGTCGGCGTTGCGGTTGGCGTTGCCGCAGAGGCCGCAGACGGCGCCAGCGTAGGCGTCGGGGAGGATGACGCGGGCGTAGCTGTACCAGTCGAAGCTCACCCGCAAGCCGAAGGCGGTGTGGGCGAAGCCGTGGACGCCGCTGTGGTAGAGCTCGAACTGGCCCTTCTGGGTGAACGGGAGCTCCACGAAAGCACCGTTGACCTGGGGAAGGTGGTGTGGAGGGTCAGTGGTGGCACTGGGTGGCAAACGGCTCATGCAACCCGCTCGAGATCGGGACGTTTTTGCAAAACCCTTTGCACAGGGAGGATTTCCAGGCAAATTCAAATCAGTCAAGTTTGGGGCGTTTTTGGTAAATACTTTGCATGGGGAGAATTTCCGGATAAAATGCAAATTGCTTGAAATTTGGGTGTTTCTGCAAAAACCTTTCGCATGAGGAAGATTTCCGGGCATAGGGTTCTATATTAAGTGGAAAATATTATTGTTCAGAGACAAAAATAAAGGAGAAGTTGTAGCTAACCCTTTTGTGCAAACACTTCGGCTAAAACAAGGTGGGAATTGAACCTTTCCCAAATTAATTGAGTCAGTTTGCAGCTGTCAGGGAGAAAGGAAATATAAACTCAGAAAGCCGCATGGGAGCAAAAAAAGGAAGCCGAAGACGTCAAGCAAAGTGGATGCTTTTGAATGTGGAAGTATTTTTGCTATTATTCATGGATATTTTTCACTCGCTTAGTTTGCCAGAGCGAAAATCATCCCATTTCCAGCACACCATAAACAAGTTGTACGGGTTTTTTTTCCTTTTTTTAATATGAACTTCTTTAAGCGTTTAAAAAGAAGGTGTTGAAATCCATACTAGCTGCTCAGGGCTCCCTCTGGAGACGGCAGACAGAAATTGATGCTTCCATGGAGGCGTGCATGAGGGAAAAAAGTGCAATTTGGGGGAGAACATAGCAAATAAGCAGTTTAGATGCAGGTTGCATGAGGTCCTTGGCGGACACCTACCTTGACCTTGCGCGGATGCTCCTGGCTCATGCTGATGACGTTGCCGTAGACCTCCAACGTGACAGTTTTGGTGAAGGACACGGCTTTGCTGCCCCGGTTGTTGTTCTCCACCTTGACGGTGAAGGGGACCAGGGTGGGATCTTGGGTGCAGAGCGCTGCGAACTGGTAGATGCACGTCCCTTGGAAGTCATATTTCAACCCGTCGAAGGTGGTGTAGTGAGGGTCACCCGTCCCAATACAGGTAAAGTACTTGTTCGCCTGGCAGCTGGGGACACCGTCGACCGTGACGCATTTCTCATGGGCCTTGCACCCAGCCTTCTTGCAAGCTGCCTTGCCCCCCACCTCGCATCGGCACCGGCTCTGGCAGCTCCCATCCTCCCAAAACTCTTCCCGGACCTTGTAGGAGCGGCCGTTGTGGAAACAACTGCAGGTCTCCACTGGGACGCACGTGCCATTGTGGAGGACGAAGCCCTCGTTGCACTGGCAGCTCGCCATGCACGGTTCGCTGCAGGACGTGGGGGCTTTGGGGTCGGCACAGGTGGCAGGGCATGCCGTCCCACAGGCCTCGAAGTGGCTGTTTTTGGGACATCTCTGAGCTGTGGGGATGATATTTGAGGAGAAGAAGATCTCAAAAAAAGAAAAGGGCAACACAAGGGATGAGCTAAGCACTTTCCTTAGAGGGACATCAGGTTGCTACGCTGGAGGTGTTGGCTCAGCTGATGCCTACAAGTGATTCAGAGTCTGTGAGACACCCCGTGGGGATGGCCCTCAAGAAAACCCCTACATAATTCTGTGTGTTATGGACACCTGAAGTCAGATAAGGTGGATTTTGGGGTGGTTTGGCATGAAAAGAGCAACGCAACCCTTCCCCGATGCTGGAGATGTTGGTTAAGTTGACACCTACAAGCATCAACTTGGTGGGCTGGGCAGCAACTCTCAGATACCCACGGCCAGATCCCCATGTGGATCCCCTTCTTTCTCCCCCAAAATGCCTGGGGACCCTCCATATGTGCTCACCACAGCCTGCTGTGTCCTGCAGCGTCTCCTGGCCTCCACAATCATCCTGGCAGGAGGGATCTCGCCAGCTTTCGGCCCAGTCCTCCACACTGGCAGCCTGAGTGCCATCGGAAAGTGTCGTCTCATCCTCCGTGTCCTCGTTGAAGTTGCCACAGAGTCCACAGGTGGCCCCGAAGTAGCTGCTGGGCACCGCCACCATTATGGCCCAGTCTTCATCGTAGGTCACCTGTAGCCCAAAATCTGTTTGCAGAATGGTCCGGCCCTCATTTTGGGAGATCTGCATCTTCCCCGCTTCCAGGGTGGCTGGTAGGCTGGTGAGTTTGTTGTTGACCTTGGGGGAAAGGAGGAGGAGAAGAAGGTTTAAATCTCACCGGATGGTGGCTTTGCTAAGAGTTCACAACCCCAAAAAAGCATATAGATACAGTCAGGAAGAGAAATTTCTCTCAGGAAGGAGCGATCATCAGCATAAACCAGCAGTTTTGCCCCACGTCCTGTAGATACACAATAGGTTTTAGCGGGAAAAGATCAAACCCCAAATGTCTCATGGGAGAACCATCTCCTTCAACTTCTGAGCTTAAAATCTCATTTATGTTAAGACCACTGAACTGTACGGCTGGGAGAAGCCTCATTTAACCTTGCAAAACAGACTTACGTCTCACCTAGACTCCCTTTTTGTGGTAGATCTCCATGGTTGGTGGAGCTCATGGATAAAGCCAACCTCACGGTAGAGTTGCATCCTTAAAATCGCCTTTTTCTTGATGCTAACCAAAAAGTGAGCATGGTTTAATTGAAGACACCTCGAGTCAGGTACAAAGCACCCTCTCCTTTGCCATGTCTTGATTCGTAATGCAAAATTTCCCAACACTCTGTGTTTCAGTGGTTCTCCTCCTTTTTTAATGCCCAACCTCACCCACCACAATTTTTTATCCTCTTCCACTTGGCACAAAAGGCTTTCTCCAGAATAACACTGCCACGGCCTGGAAAAACCCACCTGGATTTTGCCTCCCTCTCCCCTGTGGATGGAGATGTTGTAGCCGTACACGTAGATGTTGGTCAACCACTCCTTCAAATTGCCTTCGCTCTTCCTCTCCTCCACGACAAAAGGCACCAGGGTGGGCTCGTTGCCGCAATACTTGGCAATGGTGTAGGTGCAGCCGCCCCGGATGTCCACGGTCATCCCGTCGAAGGTGTGGTATTGCAGGGACTGCGACCCCATACAGGTTCCCATGTAGTCGTGCACGCACACCGCCTCCCCCTTCTCCATCTTGCACGTCTCCTTCGTGCGGCATTTCACGAGCCGGCAGGGATCTGCGAGAAATCGCACACAATTATTTGCGGGGATGACTTTGCTGCCAGATGTGGCCTCAGGGACAGTGCAAGCATCACCGTCACTGTAGACGGTCAACCAGCACCTCCAGATCTCTACTATATTAAAGCAGGGATTTATCCCAGGTAGGTTTAGCCACCTTAAGTTTAGACTTGAACATCTGGGTTGATCGCTTGAAGCTCCTTTCATTGATGGCTTAATTACAGATGATTTATTTATAGATTATTTATAGATGATATATTTATAGAAGAAATATCACCTCCAAAGCCATGTTGGATGAATTACCCGCTTTTAGACCTGCCTATTCTTGTGCTACAAGAGAAAAGCTGGGTTTCAGCTCAAAACAGCTAATTTTAGATACTTTTCTAGATGTGAGCTCAGCTATGGGGATGGAGAGGGGATGTTATAGACACCCAGCTCGGAGGACTAAATTTTGACTTTTAAAAATGTGTGGTTTTGCCTTGCATTGCAACCACGCTTTTGAGAGGGGGCAGGAGGGAAGCAAAAAGGGGGTGAAGGGAGGTGGACGTGGCCACGGGGCACTCACCGCTGTCGCAAACAGCCGCCGACCCGTAGGCTTTTTGCTCCCGGATCCCCACGCTGAGCAACCCAAAGGGGGACGTCTTGTGCTCCACCGTGTGGACGGCGAATTGACTGCCCAAACTCTGCCCGGCCCAGGAGTAATCGGTGCCCCGGACGGGCTTCCACACAACATTTTTCAACGGCATTTTGTTGAGCATCATTCCAGACGTCTCCGAGGTCTTGGCTATCAGCAGGGCGTAATTATCATAACCGTCCAGGGCAAAGACGTTATAGGAGTGGCAGTAGCTGGAGACATCTGGGATGGTCATAAAAAAGGGGTCATAAGAGATGGCATCTTTATTACCTCCGTCGGCAAAAAAAATGACCTGGATGCCAGCGTTGGCAGAGAGGTACAAGGTATTTAAGGCTTGGAGTCCATAGAGCGTTGACCGGCTGGGCCGTAGCTCCCGAACGGTCTTGGTCACCCCGTGTTGAGACTCCACACGTGTCGGCTGGGAGGTGGAGACGTAGATGATATCAGACTGAGTCTCGAAAGGCAACGGCGGCACGATGAAGGTAGTGCCCCAGCTGGAAACGGGCTGGAGCTGCTCCACCAAATGGTCGCAGTGGGCGAACCTGGCCAAGCAAGTGTGGCCGGTGAAGACGGCCATGGGTTTCTGCGCCACTACCCTTGTGCCAGACATATCAGATGGGCTTTGGAGCTGGGCTGCTTGGAAGGGCTCCAGTCTGATGGGGAGCACTGAGCCCCGGGGGTAAGACCGGCCTTGGTAGGTCACCGTGGCTTTGAGGTGCACGTCAACTGTGGTGGGCTCATCCCAGGCGGCCACCACGAACTCGCCGTAGCGGTCAGTGCCCACGTTGGGCGTCACAACATGGTACTCCGTGCCCCAACTGTGCACTGGGTATACCACGGCTGAGTCAATCGAGGTGGGTTTCTCATTGACCATCACCAAGGAGATGGCATTGTTGGCCCTCACCACCACAGTGTTGTCGAAGGTTTTACTTCCCACCATCTCTGCTTGGGGTGGGATCTTCACCAGGATGGTTTGGCCCGTGGTTGCCTGCACCGTCATTCTCAAGCCTGGCTTCTTCATGGAGATGGTTACGGACGTGAAGGGCGAATAACCTGTGATGAGCAGCTTGAAGTCGCTGTTGAGGGTCTGCTGCAAACCATTTTGCATGAAGGCCACCACAAAGTCTTCCCCCAGGTGATGCGGAGCTGACGCAGTGACATTGAGCAAGTAAAAGACACCTAGAAAAGCCCGAGGAAGAGGAGAATTTGCCATCAGTGCCTTCATCATCCCCAAAGTCAGATTTGGCAATCCTAGCTGGGGACCAAGACTCAAGTTGGGCTTGAGGTGGCACCTGATCTAGTTGTGGCGGATAAGGAATAGCGATTTGACGGACTTTTGATTTGATGGACTATTGATTTGATGGGTTATCAAGTTGGAGAAATAAAGGCTGTCGATTTGAACAAATATTGAATTGAAAAAATTGTTTTGAAGGAGTATCGATTTAAAGGACTATCAGTTTGAGGAAATAGCAATTTGAAGAAATAGCAATTAATTCCCTGGGCAAAAGATGAGCTTTTTGGGTGGGTTTCGTGCGGGATGGAGGAATTCGAAGGGAGCAATTGGGATTTTTAAGGAGTCCCCTTTCACCTCCAAAAGGCCACGGGGGTGGAAATGTGGACAGCCACGCTCAGAGATGATGCTGAAGGACCGTGGCTGGTGCTGGGTTGCAACCAGGGGGAAAATTGCCCTATTTTCAACCAGTCCCCCCCAAAATATGTCTTGGGTGGGGTCTTTGCCTCTTGGTTTCCCCTCTACGTGTCACGGGAGGGAATTTTGTCTCTTCTCAATCATTGCACGGGATGGGGGTGAGAAATGTGGCCTCTTGGACTGGAAAAATCTTATTTTGAGGCTATTCATATTTGGGGGGGCGGGAATTTTACAGGTTATGATGCATTTCTCCACCCTGTTTGAACTCACCCCATAACACGATGGTCCAGACATGCAGCAGCACATCAGCTTTTCCCCGGCCCGGGCTGCCATCCATGGTGCTTTGGCTGCAGAAGGCAAGAAAACAATCAAATTCTCTGATTTTTTTTAAATTGCACTTGTGTTTGCCCGTGGCCCAAAATTCTGAGGTTTATTGTGCTTGCACATGCCCCAAAATTCAACATTTTATTGCACTCGGACTCACACACATCCCCAAAAATCTGTGGTTTTTGCCTTTGTACTCGTCCACAAAATAAGAGTTTTATTGCATTCACCCGAAAAGCCTGTTTTTTGCACTCACAGATGCCCCCAAAATCTGTTTTTTTCACTCATATTCATGCCAAAAGTCGCTATTTTATTGCACTTAAAACCTGTCCCAAAAAAAATCTACATTTTATTGCACTTGCACTTGCACCGGACCCCAAAATCTGCTTTTTGGGGGCATTTACATGTGCCCTGCCCCACCCCCCACCCCCCCATCACATCACATTTCCATGGAAACAGACCCGGGACGATGCATTTGGGTCCCCCCTAATTTTCACAAAATTCAGCTCTCCTCTGAGCATATTTGCTTTTTTCCCCTTTCCCCCCACTTTTTTCCCCGCTTTCCCCCTTTTTTCCCTTTTGCTCTTTTCCCCCTTTCCTCTTTTCCTTTTTTCTCCTTCCCCCCCCCTTTTTCCATTTTCCCTTTTTTCCGTTTCTTCTTTTTTTCCCTATTTCCCTTGTTTATTTTGCCCCGTTTTTCCCTTTCCCCCCAAATCCCCTCTTTTTTCTCCTTTTCCCCCTTTTTCCTTTTCCCCTTCTTCCACTTTTTTCCTCCCCTTTTTTTCCTTTTCCTCTCCTTTTTTTCCTTTTTCTCCCCTTTTTTCCCTTTTCACCCCTTTTTTCCCTTTTCTCCCCCCTTTTCCCTCCCCCCCCCCCCCCAATCCCCTCAGAAACAGCTGAATTCAGCTGCTACTGGGAACAAACCCAGGGCTAGGGGGATATCTGAGGAATTTCCCGACGTGCTTTCGTGCTTTGGGCTCTTCGCTGCAAAAAAAATACATTTATTTATAGACATATTTAACCTTACCTGCCTCTGGTTTTTATCTGGCCCCAAAAAGCTCCGTTTTGTCCTCAAATCCTTGATGCAAATGCCGAGAGCGACCCCAGGGCAGCTGGCTCCTGCTCCTCCCTTTAGTATTTTTTGCTGAAAGAAGGGGGAAAAAAAAATGACAAATACAGACGACCCCAGGGGACTGACCCACCCAGCGCTTTGACATCATTTTTGGCGAGAAAGGAAGGTGAAAACGGGGAGGAAAACATTGTTTTGATTAAAGCCAGGCCGGGGGTTGAGGCAAATGGCAAAAAAAAGTCCAAATTACTAAATATGGATTTGTTTGGGGTTTTTTTTTTGCCAGTGAGGTTGAAATTGCCCCAAAATTACAAGCAGAGGCGAGGGGTACAAAATGGGTGGGGTTTGGGGTTTTTTTTTCGGAAATGGGGTGTGTTAATGGGCCAAAAAAGGCAAAAAAAAAGAGAAAAAGGGGGGGGAGGGAGGTTTTTCCCCCCCAAAAAAAAAATCCCTGTTGAGGGATGACGAATAGCGGCTATGGGGGCGGTTGGGTGTTGTGCGAAGTCGGGTGCTGTGTGTGTTGTGTCATGTCAGAGCGCGTTGTGGGTGCAAAGCTTTGGGGAGGACGTTTGTGCCAAATTGTGTGTTGTGTCATGTTAGAGCACGTTGTGGGTGCAGCATTTTGGGGACGCTTGTGCCAAATTGTGTGGTGTGGGTGTTGTGCGTATGTTGTGTCACGTTGGAGCGTGTTGTGGGTGCAATGTTTTGGGGGTGTTTCTGCCCAGTTGCGTGTCGTGTGTATTGTATATGTGTGTCATGTCAGAGCGTGTTGTGGGTGCAACGTTTTGGGGGTGTTTGTGCCAAGTTGCGCGCGCGTGTGTGTGTTGTGTCATGTCAGAGCATGTTGTGGGTGCAACGTTTTGGGGGCATGTGCCAAGTTATATGGGGGGTGGGGGGTGTTGTGTGTTGTGTCACGTCAGATCGTGCTGCAGGTGCAATGTTTTGGGGTGTTTGTGTCATGGTGTGTGGTGTGTGTGTGGTGTGTGTGTTGTGTCATGTCGGAGCGTGTTGGGGGTGCAACGTTTTGGGGGTGTTTGTGCCAAGTTGTGTGTTGTGTGTGTTGCGTGTGTGTGTGTGTGTTGTGTCATGTCAGAGCATATTGTGGGTGCAACGTTTTGGGGGTGTTTGTGCCAAGTTGTGTGTTGTGTGTGTTGCGTGTGTGTTGTGTCGTGTCAGAGTGTGTTGTGGGTGCGACAGTTTTGTGCGGTGTCACACGTGGCGTGTGTTTAGGGCACACACACACCTCACGTGTGTTGTGTGTTTGCGCACCGTAGTGTGTGTTGTGCACACACCTGGGGTGTGTGGGGATGTGTGTGTGTGTGTGGGTGTGGGTGAGTGTTGTGTCTATTGTGTTGTGGTTGGTGTTGTGTACGTGTGTTGTGTGCAAACGCGGTATGGGTTGTGCACACGCCTTGTGCATGTAGCCTGTTGCATGCTTGTGTGTTGTGCACACGTGTGCGCACCTAGTGTGTGTCGAGTGTTGTGTTGCACGCATGTGTTGTGTTGCACTCGTGTGTTGCATGGTGTGCAAATGTGTGTTGCGCACATTTGCACGCCTAGCGTGCATTGGGTGTCGCGTTGCACACGTGTTGTGCGGTGTGCAAATGTGTTGTGTCACACGTGCGCACACCCAGTCTGTGTTGTGTTGTGTGTTACGTGTTGTGCACAGTGTGCACACGTGTTGCGTGGTGTGCAAATGTGTGTTATGCATGTTGTGTGCTCACCTAGTGGGTGTTGTGTTGTGCTGTGTTGCACGCACGCGCTGCGCGGTGTGCGGTGTGCACGTTGTGTGCACACCTAGTGTGTGTTGAGTGTGGTGTCGCACACGTGTTGCCCGGTGTGCAAAGGTGTGTTGTGCACATCAGCGTGTTGTGCACGTTAGCGTGCAGCATGTTGTCTGCATGCATGTCGTGCCGTGCGTGCTAGCGTGTTGTGTGCTTGTGTGTTGTGCACACGTGTGCGCACCTAGTGTGTGTCGAGTGTTGTGTTGCACGCATGTGTTGTGTTGCACTCGTGTGTTGCATGGTGTGCAAATGTGTGTTGCGCACATTTGCACGCCTAGCGTGCATTGGGTGTCGCGTTGCACACGTGTTGTGCGGTGTGCAAATGTGTTGTGTCACACGTGCGCACACCCAGTCTGTGTTGTGTTGTGTGTTACGTGTTGTGCACAGTGTGCACACGTGTTGCGTGGTGTGCAAATGTGTGTTATGCATGTTGTGTGCTCACCTAGTGGGTGTTGTGTTGTGCTGTGTTGCACGCACGCGCTGCGCGGTGTGCGGTGTGCACGTTGTGTGCACACCTAGCGTGTGTTGAGTGTGGTGTCGCACACTTGTTGCAAAGGTGTGTTGGGCACATCAGCGTGTTGCGCGCGTTAGCGTGCAGCGTGTTGTCTGCATGCGTGTCGCGCCGTGCGTGCTAGCGTGTTGTGTGCGTGCCGAGCGTGTCGTGTGCACGTGTGTCATTCGCGTGTCGTGCGCTGCGCGCACCAGTGTGCTGCGTGTTGCGTGTTGCACATTGCGTGGTGCGTGTTTGTGCTCATTTCCACGTGCAAAACCACTTTCTCCTTAGGGAAAAAAATTCCTCTTTAGGGAAAAAATTCCCACTTTGTGGGTTTTTTAGGTGATTTTTTTCCCCCGTAAAATTTGGATTTGTCCCCTAAATTAGTCACTTGGCTTCACGTTCCTGTAGGAAAATGCACATAAACAGGAAAAATCCGGGATTATCGGAAATAAAATGAGCCCAGAGCATTTGGAAATCTTTTTTTTTTTTGGCTTTTTCTGCAAAAGAGGGGGAAAAAATCGTAAACGCATGACATAAAGTACAAAAAATGATTAATTCATGCACAGAGTGCAAAAAAAAATTATGCACACTGGCAAAAAAAAAAAAATTCATGCACAGCGAGTGAAAAAATCATAAATTTGTGCTCATAGAGGGCAAAACCCGATAAATTTATGCACACCGGGCAAAAATTATAAATTTGTGCACGTAATGCAAAAAAAATCAGGAATTCATACATACAGAGGGAGAAAAATCATAAATTTATGCAAATGGTACAAAACACCATAAATGTTTGCACGTAGAATGCAACAAATAAATTCATGCACACAGACCAAAAAAAAATAATAAATTTGTGCAGGGAGAGGGCAAAACCTCATCAATTCTTGCACAAAGAGGGCAAAAAATCATCAATTTGTGCACACAGAGGGCAAAAAAACCCATAAATCTGTGCACAAAGGCGGCAAAAAGATCATAAATTTGGGCATGCAGCAGGCAAAACTTCATGAATTTGTACAGATGGAGTAAAAAAAAATCATAAATTCACACACAGAGGGGCAAAAAAATTCATAAACATATGCGCAGAGAGTGAAAAAAAATAATTTCGTCCACAGAGGGCAATAAATCATAAATTCGTGCACACGGATACGAAAAAAATTATAAATGCCCGCAGAGAGGCATAAAAAAAATTGTAAATTTGTGCGCACAGAGTGCAAAAGAAATCACAAATTCCTGAACACGCAGGTGAAAAAGTCATAAATTTGTGCCCACGGAGGGCAAAAAGTCACACGTGCGTGCGTGGCGTACGGAAAAAATCCTAAATTCATGGACACAGAGGGCAAAAAATGATAAATTCGTGTGTACAGACACAACCCCCCCATATATTTGTGTATGCAGAGGGCAAAAATTTGTAAATTCATGCACACGGAATGCAAAAAAGCCATAAATTAATGCACAAAGAGGCAAAAAAAAACCCCAAAACCATGAATTCATGCACATCTAGTCCAAAACCCCCTAAAAGCACGCGGACACACGTGAGGAATGAAGACGACACAGGAGCCGCCATGTCTCAGCTGCAATTTTATTGCTCTGGTAGAGGTTGATGCGTCCCGCTGTGCGACCCTGTCCTACGCATGTGACGCCGGGGACAACGGGGACGATGGGGACGGTTCCTCTGCCCCAGGCGCCTTGATTTATCTGCGGGAAGAAACCAAGGACTCAGGAGGAGGAAATGGTTTTCCAAGCAATTCTCAATTCTCCCTTTTTTTTTAGGTTTCCACCCCAAAAAACCCGACTTACAACCAGCAGTTGTTGCTGCCGGCGACCTTGGGCACCTCGGTGGGGACCCCCGTCACCTTAAATTCATCCACCTGGAAGACCCAACGCCCCGGGATGTTGACGTTGGAGGTCTGGGTGATGTTGATGATGGCTTCGGTCTGGGAGCCGGGGATGTTGTAGAAGTTGGTTTGATCGCCGCTGTTGAAGCCGGCCTGGAAAGGGAGCCAAAATAGAGGATTCGGAGGGATTCGTGGCATGGGACAACCTCCTCCTGTTGGCGGTGGTGTCCCCCAAAAACGTTATGGGCCAACCTCCAATCTTCGGTGAACCTGGCATTGTCCTCCCAAAAATGTTACGGGCCAATCTCCAACCTTCGTCATCGTTGTCCCCAGAAGATGGTACGGGACAGCCTCCTACCGTGAGTGAACCTGGTGTTTCCCCCCCCCCCCAAAACGTTGTGGGCCGCCATCCTACCATTGGCATTGTTGTCCCCCAGAATGGTACAGGCCAACTTCCAGTGGCCTTCCTGGTGGGGGTCCCCAAAAACCATTACGGGCCAACCTATCTTCAGCATTGTCCCCTACAAAAAAAAAAAATCATGGGCCAAAGTCCTATCTTCAGCGGTTTTTTCCCCAAAAACATTGTGGGCCAAAGTCCTGCCTTCGGCAAACCTGGTGTTGTCCCAAAAACACATTACTGGTCAACCTTTTCCCCCATTCCTCAACTCCCTTCGTCCCGTTTCCCTCTGCTTTTCCTTCAGCCCCACGTACATGGGCCGGGGTGCCTCCGAGACCTGTTTTGGCATCACCGCCGCTTGCCTTCCCTGTAGTCCACTGGATATCCTCGTAGTTGAGGATGATGAAGGACGTCTTGGTGTCGGTGGTCAGGGCGGCTTGGAAGGTGTTCCCCTGCAAAAAGGAAGGGGGAGGTGGCACCGTCAGTGGTGGGATGAGCAGATATGGAGGGGGTTTAGCCCTGAGGGCTGCACACAGGTGTAGACTCCTTGCCCTGAGCTGTGCAAGGAAGCCATCTTGATCAGGCATGGCCCATCCAGGGCGTCTACCTTCAGACGAGTACTTTCGGTGCTCTACCGCAGCCTCTTTCTCCGCACGAGGTGGCCAGAGGAACAGTGTAGCGGAAAAGCTGGCTTTCAACACGGAAAAAACCCGTAAATTAATTGGGGAGTAAAGGTTTGGATGTGACACCTGCATGGCAGCACCGAGGGATAGTCGAGGAGCTCCACAGGGTTTTGTGTACCCATCCAGGGCTGGCAGGTAGGACAGAAGGACCGGAGGATACATGCTCACCTCAAACGTCAGGAAGGCAAATGAATGGGTGGCAAAGACCAATGGATGGGTCATGAAGGCCAACGGATGGGTCATGAAGGCCAGGAATGGAACGTGAAGGCCGAGGGAGAGGTCACAAAGGCCATCAAATAGATTGTAAGGCCGACAAATGGGTCATGAGGCCAACAAATAGGTTCTGAAGGCCAATGAGCGGGTCACGAAGGCCAACGAATGGAATGTAAGGCCAACAAAAGGGTTGCAGGTCCAACAAATGGGTCATAAGGACAACAAGTGGGTCATGAGAGCCAATGAGTGGGTTGCAAGGCCAACCCGTGGATCGTAAGGTCAACCCATGGGTTCTAAGGCCAGCACATGTGTTGCGAGAGCGAATGAACGGGTTGTGAAGGCCAACAAATTGAGCACCTGCGGCAGAGCTCTGGTTTTGGCTTGTCTCGCCCCGCGGTCATCGAATTGATGACGGGTTTGAGGCCATGATTTGCTTCGCTCTCCAAAAACGCGTTTGCCTGTGGCCACGTGCTTGTCTCTGCACCGAGGCAGGGTAGGATAAATTAATTTTCAGGTGTGTGACCTCATGTGGCCTTCAAGTCATGACTGCGCGCCTTACCTTTTTGCTGGTAGAGCCGTAGTAGGCCACGTGGTCCCAGGTGGCCACAAAAGCCCATATGGCAGTGAAGGGGATCTTGGGAAAGTAATGGTTGATGTTCTTGGTGATGCGTGCCAGCAGCATTGGGTCAGTGGTCTCTCGGTAGAAGATGTCCCCTCCCAGCACATTGTCCACATCTGCCCAGTACGGGGCCACGAAGGGGCGTCCGTCGGCCAGGGGGAAGGGGTCGGGGGTGTATTGTTTGACCCGGACGCCGAAGGAAACCACACCGTTGTTGTTCACCTGCAAAAGGCACCAGGTCAACCCCCACGTGGCGGCGACCTGTGTTGGAGCCCTAGCACGTGGTCAACACCTTGACTTGGTTGTGGTACCCTGGAGATGGACACAGGATCCAGATGTGGGCTTACCACTGACTTCTGCATCTCTACGACAATATTGGAGGTGTTTAGGTCACTGTTGCATCTACAGTTCTATCAAAAAGGGGGGGTGGGGGGTGGGATATAACACTCTAAACTTGGCCACGGACCTCCCAACCACCGCTCCAGAAGCGTGTAGGTCTCCTCCCAAGACCCACCAACCGTACAAGGATGCTTTGATGCACTGGAAAAAAATTCGGATTAAGGCAACCAGGTCAATCCCACGGACGGGTGGATTTTGTTGGGGGGGGGTAAGTGACAAAATGGACTGGAAAAGGGAGCGAAAAATAAGAGGGGAAATCGGAAAATGGAGAGACATGCAAGGAAGACGTGGAATTTTTGCTCACGTACGTAAAGGGTTTGGTGCTTTTTGCCGTAGAAGGTGAAGGGCACGGTGAGGGAGATCTCCTTCGATGTCCCATCATCGAGTTTGGGGTTCTTATGGTCATGCTGCTGCGGACCGTAGGGGTAGAGGAGGGATACTGCAGGAAGGCAGAGGTTGAGGTATTGGGGGACCCGCCAAACCCTCCCAATCTCATGCATTTTGGGGTGAAGCCCACCGGGTTTGGGATTCCTGATTTAAAATGGGGCCTCTTTGCCCTGGGCCACCTAAAAATGGGGTTGACTCCTCTTGGGTGTCCAATGGTTGGGGTGAAACTGGGGCTGAAGGGAATTGCCCCGTGGGAATTGCATGGCCTATACGCGGATTTGGGGACAAACAGTGCAAAACCAGAACATCTGATTTCCATATACCCACAGTGTAGCCGGGAGGAAGCTCTGCTCCCTTCCCGCTTCCCGAACTAAAGCGGAAACAACCCTGTTTTGGGTGGAAATACCGTCTATTAACGCAAGACTCCGCAACCCTAATACCCACCATTCTCGTACACCAGCTGGCCGTTCATCACAGCTCCTGGAGAAGAGACGGGGGGGAAATATTAACCTGGGAACAACCGCCAGCCATGACTTTTCCATCTAGCAGCATCCTCAGAAGAAAACTGTGTCTTTTTTTTTTTTCTTTTTTTTTTTAACCTACCTAACATCACGAGCAGGAAAGCGAAGGAGGGCTTCATCCCAGCTCCTGCAAAATTGTAAAAATTCCGTAAAAATTGAAAAAAACCCCAGCAAACTGATGAAGCAGCCCAGCGATGCTCTGGAGGTGAAAGGTTTCTCATTAAAATACCAGCCAGGCTCTTCTGACGAGATTCTTGCCCCGTGGTGTGGTGTGGATGAATTATTTTGACCATTTTTTCAGAGCATTGCATGACTAGGAAAGTTTTTCTTGCTGACCGAGAGTTGAGAAAAATCAGATTTCCCGAGTGTATTTTAACCCTTTACTCGTCCCATTTTGCCCCAACCTGGGGACTGATCCCAGAGGTCCCGCCTATGGGAATCCCCGTCGTCGTTCCCCCCCACCCCAGAGCAAAGCCAGGCATAAATTGGAGGAGTTTTGGTGAAAAAAAAAAAAAAAACCACCTAGTTGTTTTCCTGGCTGGAAAAAGAGAAACTGAGGCAGGATGGAGGATGCACGATGTGAGCGGGGTGATTTGATGAGCACCCACGTGTGCATTTTGCAAAACAAACTCCAGATCCGGAGCAGCACGATCCTCCTTTGCAGTGAATCAGGTGCTTTTTCAGGAGGATTTCCGCTCGACTCGTGCAATTTGAAGCAATTTGAAGGGAAAGGATTTAAGGGAGCGATGGACGTTCGCAACGGAAATAAAATCTCTTACCTTGATATCTCGCTGCGTCCCGATTTCCCCAGGGAAAGACGAGGAGAAAAGAGGCACCGGCACGAGCTCAGCCACCAAGAAATGGGTTTTCTGTTGCACCCTGCCCCTTCTTTTAACACGCAGCCCTCCCGCCCCCCCCCCCTCCACCATGAAAAAAACCATAAACACGGTGGAATCCGCCAACTTTCTGCCTATCAAGGCAGCGTGGATCCGTAGTCCCCCGGGATCTCCGGAGAGGCAGATTTCAGGACACGGGAGACATTTGGCTGCTCCTGGTGTTTTCTGAATCCCAGATAAGGTTTTTGGCAAGGAGACGTGGCAGATGCAGGATGGGCTTACAGTTCTTGGGAATTACCATAAGGGATTTTGCTAATTAATCTCAAAAAACCGCCCGTTGCCCCCACCACCACCCCTGGAGGCAGTGAAGAGGGGGGTCACTGGGCAAAAAGTGCCGCGAGTGCATTGTTTCCAGCAGTTTGATGAAATTTGGGGGGGGGGGGGGGGTGTCTCAGCGGTGGGGGGAAGAGGGAAAGCCTCGGAAGGGTGCTGGGGTGCAGCTGGGGACGTCGTGCACGCAGTGGGATTTATTCATCCAAAAGCAAAGAAATTATATCAACAATGATGGCTGTGGGTCCTGCACCCATCGCAACATCTCCTATGGATGCTGCACCCATTGCAACGTGTCCTGTGGATCCTGCACCCATCGCAACATCTCCTGTGGATCCTGCACCCATCGCAATGTGTCCTGTGGATCCTGCACCCATCGCAATGTGTCCTGTGCATCCTGCACCCATCGCAACATCTATGGATCCTGCACCCATCGCAACATCCCCTGTGGATCCTGCACCCATCGCAATGTGTCCTGTGCATCCTGCACCCATCGCAACATCTATGGATCCTGCACCCATTGCAATGTATCCTGTGGATCCTGCACCCATCGCAACATCTATGGATCCTGCACCCATCACAACATCCCTTGTGGATCCTGCACCCATTGCAACATCTCCTGTGGATCCTGCACCCATCACAACATCCCCTGTGGATCCTGCACCCATTGCAATGTGTCCTGTGCATCCTGCACCCATCACAACATCCCCTGTGGATCCTGCACCCATTGCAATGTGTCCTGTGGATCCTGCACCCATCGCAACATCCCCTGTGGATCCTGCACCCATTGCAATGTGTCCTGTGCATCCTGTACCCATCACAACATCTCCCATGGATCTCGCACCCATTGCAGCGTGTCCTGTGGATCCTGCACCCATCGCAACATCTCCTATGGATCCTGCACCCATCGCAACATCTCCTATGGATCCTGCACCCATCACAACATCTCCTATGGATCCTGCACCCATCGCAACATCTCCTATGGATCCTGCACCCATTGCAATGTGTCCTGTGGATCCTGCACCCATTGCAATGTGTCCTGTGCATCCTGCACCCATCGCAACATCTATGGATCCTGCACCCATCGCAACATCCCCTGTGGATCCTGCACCCATCGCAATGTGTCCTGTGCATCCTGCACCCATCACAACATCTATGGATCCTGCACCCATCGCAACATCCCCTGTGGATCCTGCACCCATCGCAATGTGTCCTGTGCATCCTGCACCCATCACAACATCTCCCATGGATCTCGCACCCATTGCAGTGTGTCCTGTGCATCCTGCACCCATCGCAACATCTCCTATGGATCCTGCACCCATCGCAGCATCCCCTGTGGATCCTGCACCCATCGCAATGTCCTCAGCAGACTTTTTGCAAGGAAAGTGTTGCAGGGGAAGGAAACCAGCTGCACTTTTTCATGTCCTGGCTCCTCCATGTGCACCAGAAACTCCCAATTCTCAGGAACCCCGGGGGCAGTTTCGCAACCTGACCTCCTTGGGCCGTGCCAGGACTCGGCAGCCCCTACCCCATCCCCTTTCACGAGATCCTGCTGAATTGGCTGAAATCAGCCCTTTTTGGAGCCAATTCCTTTTCCCGCTGGTCCCCGGGGGAGTTCTGCGACGAGATTGTCAGGAAAACAGAGATAAGACCCATTTGGTTATAAAAAGGGAGGGTTTTTGGGACCAACCCTGCAGGTTTTCTTTCATCCATCCTCGCATGTCCATGGGCTTCGGGGAGAGCAAAGAGAGACGCTGAGGCAGAAAGGAGCCTGCCGGTAAGTGGTGGGGGGCTGGGGTCTTACTTCGCACTTTTTTTCTTGCGTTTTTCCTCGTCCTTTCGGGCATGAGCCCAGGTGTGTCCCATCTGAGCAAAACAAGGTGTCAGTGATGCCTTCACCCACCAAGCAGGAGTCCTAGGTGGGTTAAACTGACTATAAAACTACACAAGAAAGGGATTTTTTTCGCTCTCCCAAGCCCAGGTTGAGTTGTTTTCGATGAAACCCGTGCCATTGGGTGCAACAATCTGGGTGTTAACCCCAACAGATGGCAAGTTATGGTGGGGGACCAGCAGCTCTGAGAACATCCAGAAGGTGGAAGGGAGGGTTGTCCTAGCAATTTGTCCCCTTTTTGACCTGAGTTTTGGTAATTTGAAGGGTGTGTGGGGGGGAGGATTTCATCCTTGGGAGGCTTTGTGGAAAGGTTTCCGGGAGGGTTTGATGGCAACAGGGGGAAGGATGGGGTCTTCGAGGTGGCGTCAGGAAGGGTTTGGGGATTGTTGGGTTGGACGCGGTGGCAGTGGGACGATTGGGGTGTCACTGGGCCGAGGGGAATTCAGCCCCAACCCAAAGTGAGTCGCAAGAGGTTTCCGAGGGGTAGAAAAAGTCTTTCGGGACAATTTTGGGCCAAGAGGGGATGCTGGGGACACCTGGGTCCTCCCTGGGCTCCTTCTCGTCCCTGCGTGGCTTTCCCCCCCCCCCCCCCAAAAAAAAATGTGCATTTTCGTATTTTTTGGCTTTTTTTTTTTCCAGCGATGGCGATGGGCAGGACGTGGTGGCTCCCAGCCTGGCTGGCTCTCTTCTGTGGTGAGCAACAACCCAACCACATCCCCCCCCCCCCAAAAAAAAAAAACCAACCCTAATTTCCTGGGTTTGGGGGTTATTTTAGGGCTTTCTACTGCAGGTTTCCACAGCAAAACATCCTTATATCCCTGTTCGTTTGTTTCTCAGAAAATTTCCCTTATTCCCTCATTTTCCCCCAGCAAAAAGATTTTATTAACTCTTTGCCTTTTCCCCAAAAATCTCTTATCCCGATTTTTTTTTTCCCCAAAAAAAGTCCTTATTGCCTGCTCTTTTTTTTTATTAGCAAAGAGCCCTTATCACCTTTAAGAGGGAAAAAAGCTCTTATTTCCTCATTTTTTAAAGAAAAAAAGCACTTGTTCCCTCTTTGTTTGGGGTTTTTTGAATTTAAAAAGAAAAATTCTGATTACCTGTTCGGGTTTTTTTTTTCCAGGAAAAAAATGCCCTTATACACTGGGGCTTTCTTTTGGGGGGGGGGGAAGCCCTTACTGCCTCATTATTTTTTTTTTTAAGGAAAAAGCCTCCCTTTTTTTTTATTTTGAGAAAAAAGCCCTTATTCCTTATTTACCTATTGGTTTTTCCGCCTAGGAAAAAAGCCCTTATCTGGTTTGGCTTTTTTCCCCGAAAAAAAGCCTTTATTCCCTGTTTCGTTCAGAAAAAAAAAGCCCTTACCACCTGCCTTTTTTTTTTTCCCCACTAAAAAGTCTTTTTCCCCTGTTTTCTTTCACACAAATGCCCCTATTACCAGTTCTTTTTCACCAAAAAGCCCTGATAACCTTCTTTTTTTTTTCCCCTCCCAGAAAAAAAGCCCTTATCGCAATTTCCTTAGAAGAAAAAGCCCTTATCACTCCTTTTTTAGGAAATTAATTCCTGTTTTTTCACCAACCCCCAATATCGCCTCTTTCTTTTTCAGCAAAAAACCCTTCTTAGCTACTTTTCTTTCAGAAAAAAAACCTCATTTATTTTTTTTCTTTCAGAAAAAAAGCCCTTATTACCTGTTTTTCTTTCCAGCCAAACCTCATTATTCCCCGTTTTTCACCCAAGTGCCCTTATTCCCTGTTTTCTTTAAGGGAAAAAAAAAGCCCAAATTTCCTGGTTTTACCAAAAAAGCCCTTATTACCTGTTTTTTCCATTAAAAAACCCTTATCAACCAGTTTTTTTGGTTGTTGTTTTTTGTTTGGTTTGGGTTTTTTAGCAAAGAGCCCTCTTCGGGGGGTTTTTTTTCCAGCAGAAGCCCTAATTTCCTGGTGTTTTTTCACCAAAAAAAGCCCAGATTACCTATTTGGGTTTGAGCATAAAGTTCTTATTCTCAGGTTTGGCGGAGGTTTTTTTAAGAAAAAACCTTGTTCCCTATGGTTTTGGTTTTTGAAAAAAAAAAACCCAACCCGCAATACTTCCCACCTGTTCGTGATACAAAATGCCGTTACTCCCGGTTGTTTGGGGGGGTTAAAACTATAGAATTAATTTTCTTATCTAATTATAATTTTATTATCTAATTATAATTTCGTTATACAATTAATTATATAACTAAATTAATGATTATATTTTTTAAAAGCCCATATTAGTTTGGTTCGCGGGGTTTTTTTTCCTTAAAAAGAAAAAAAGCTCTTTTTAACCTGTTTGGGGTTGTGGGGTTTTTTTTCAGGAAAAAGCCCTTGGCCCCTCATGTTTTTATAGCATTAAAAAGCCCATAATACCTGGGGTTTGGTTTGTGGTATTTTATTACCTTATTACCTGCTTTCTGATTACGGCCGGGCCCAGAGAGTCGTGGTGAATGGAGTTCAATCCAGTTGGCGGCCGGTCACGAGCGGTGTTCCCCAGGGCTCGGTTTTGGGGCCGGTCTTGTTCAAGGTCTTTATCGATGATCTGGACGAGGGGATCGAGTGCACCCTCGGTCAGTTTGCAGATGACACCAAGTTGGGCGGGAGTGTTGATCTGCTCGAGGGTAGGAAGGCTCTGCAGAGGGACCTGGACCGGCTGGATCGATGGGTCGAGGCCAACTGTATGAGGTTCAACAAGGCCAAGTGCCGGGTCCTGCACTTCAGCCACAACAACCCCATGCAGCGCTACAGGCTTGGGGAAGAGTGGCTGGAAAGCTGCCTGTCGGAAAAGGATCTGGGGGTGTTGGTCGACAGCCGGCTGAACATGAGCCGGCAGTGTGCCCAGGCGGCCAAGAAGGCCAATGGCATCCTGGCCTGTATCAGAAATAGTGTGGCCAGCAGGAGTAGGGAAGCGATCGTGCCCCTGTACTCGGCCCTGGTGAGGCCGCACCTCGAACACTGTGTTCAGTTTTGGGCCCCTCACTACAAGAAGGACGTCGAGGTGCTGGGGCGTGTCCAGAGAAGGGCAACGAGGCTGGTGAGGGGTCTGGAGAACAAGTCTGATGAGGAGCGGCTGAGGGAACTGGGGTTGTTTAGCCTGGAGAAGAGGAGGCTGAGGGGAGACCTCATCGCCCTCTACAACTCCCTGAAAGGAGGTTGTAGCGAGGTGGGGGTCGGTCTCTTCTCCCAAGTAACAAGCGATAGGACGAGAGGAAACGGCCTCAAGTTGCGCCAGGGGAGGTTTAGATTGGATGTGAGGAAAAATTTCTTTACTGAAAGAGTGGTTAAACATTGGAAGAGGCTGCCCAGGGAAGTGGTTGAGTCCCCATCCCTGGAGGTATTTAAAAGACAAGTAGATGAGGCACTTAGGGACACGTTTTAGTGGGTGGTGGTGTTGGGTCGACGGTTGGACTCGATGATCTTAGAGGTCTTTTCCAACCTCAATGATTCTATGATTCTATGATTCTCAGAGAAAGAAAAAAAAAAGCCCTTGTCTCTTCTGTTTTCACCAAAAAAAAAAAAATCCTATCAGCTGTTTCTCACCAAACCCCTTTTATCTGGGTTTTTTTTTTTTTCTTTTCAGAAAAAGCCCTTATTACCTGTATTTTTTAAGAAAAAAAACTTAATTTTTTTTTTAGGAAACAGCCACACACCTGGGTGTGTTTTTTCTTAAAATTAATTTTTTTAAAAAAAAGCCCTTATTACCTTTTCTAATTGGTGTTGTTTGGTTTTTTTTAAAGAAAAACCCTTACTGCCTAGGAGTTTTTCATCAAAAAGCCCTTAAAACCTGTTTTGTTTTCACCAAAAAACCCTTATTACTCATTTTCTGTTCAGAAAAAGCCCATATTCCCCATTTTTTTCCAGCAAAAGACTCTTATTTTTATTTCCCTCAGCAACAAAAGCCCTTAGTACCTGTTTTTTAAGACTTTTTACTGCAAGTTTCTGCAGCAACAGAAGATTTCTTTCCAGTGGAGTTTTTTCAGGACTTTCTACTGCAATTTCTGCATCCAAAAAAATCTTTTTCCCCTTCCCCCCCCCCCCCCCGAAGTTTCTATTGCAGGTTTCTGCTGCAAAATGCCCTTATTTCCTGATTTTTGGGGGACTCTTCTACTACAATTTCTGCAATAAACCCCCTTTGTTATGTGCTTTAAAAAAAACAAACCAAAAAACCCCACAAAAACCCAAACCCCACACTTTCTATTGCAATTTCTGCCGCAAAAAGCCTTTATTCCCCATTTTTATTTTTCAAGACTGTGTAACTGTACATTTCTGCAAGGAAAAAAAACCACCCTTATTCTCTAATTTCTAATTTTCAGAAACTTCTACTGCAATTTCTGCAGCAAAACTTATTTCCTCATTTCTTCAGAACTTTCTACTGTGTGTTTCTGCAGCAAAAAATGTTACTCCCTATTTTTTATTTTTTCAGAACATTCTATAGCAGTTTTTTTCAGTCAAACCCCCCCTCATTTCTTGTTTTTTGCAGAACTTCCTCTTGCAAGTTTCTGCACCAAAAAAGAAGCAGCTTTATTTCTTGGTTTGTTGGGGGTTTTTTTTGCAGAAATTTCTACTATAATTTCTGCAGCCAAAAAAACCCCCCAAACCCCCTTTTTCCCTGCTTTTCCCAGGTCTTTCCACCGCAACTTTCCGCGGCAAGGAATTCTTCACCGTCTTCTTGCAGAATGACGACGAAGGCACCCAGGCCAACATCCAGCTCCTCTTCACGGCTTACTTTGACTCCACCACGGTGACGGTGACGGTGCACGGTGACACCTTCACTGACACGATCACCCTTGGGAAAGATGAGACGGTTTCTCTCCGCATCCCTGGGAACACGGAGCTTGCAGGCAGCCAGCTTTTGGATAAAGCCATCTTGATTCAGTCCACCAAGGAGATCTCTGTGGTCTCCGTCAACTCCAAAAGTTACACCGTGGGTGCCACCACCGTTTTGCCTGTAGATAGGTTGGGCAACAAGTATTACGTGGTGACGCCAGAGGACACCAAGAAAGAAGGCTTGAAGGAGTTCGTTGTGGCAGCTGGGAAGACTTCGGCCACCGTTTCCATCAACATCAAGGGCAAGCTTTATTACAAAAAGAGGAATTACTCCCCTGGGTCAACTCTCCGCGTCTTCTTGAACCCCTACCACAGCCTCCAGCTGCAAAGCAGCTATGATTTGTCCGGCACTGAGATCACGTCGGACAATGCTGTTGCCGTCCTCAGTGGACACACCTGCGTGAAGATGCACATGGGCTGCGACCACGTGGTTGAGCAGCTTCTGCCTGTCGCCGCATGGGGGAAAGCCTATGTCGTCCCCCCCAACCCCCTGCAGAAGGTCACCGACTTTGCCTACGTTGTGGCAGCCGAGAAAGCCTCCATCACCTACAACAGGGGTAATTCGGCTGTCGCTGTCGACATCGCGGCTGGGGAGGTCCGCAAGTTTGAAATTAGCCAAAATTCACCTCTTTACGTGAGCGCTTCGGCTGCGATTCAGGTGGTTTTCTTCTTCACCGGTGCCAAGGCCTCGCTTGCGCAAGATCCCTTCCTACTCAACATCCCACCCATCTCCACCTACTGCACGTCCTACCGGGTCAGCAGCTTGGAAAACTATGAGAACCACGTGGTCCTCATCGCCCGTAACGCGGATGCCAGCACCACCACACTCAACCAGAAGAGGGAGAGGACCCTGTCCTGGCAAGCGATTCCTGGCACAGATTTCTCCTGGGCCACTGTCACCATGAGCAAGCCGTCGGAAATCCAGAGCGCTGAGCACCCGGACACACCCCTCGGGCTCCTGGTCTTCGGCTTCCAGAATTATGCCGGTTACGGTTTCGCTGGTCTTTGTGCCACGAGTAAGTAGGAACAACATATGGTTGCGTCTTGCCAACGGCCAGGTCTTCTCCATGGTTGCCATCCATGTTTTTTTCCCTTTTTCTGTAGCTTCTGCTCCACTTCCCAACAATGGCCCGGACTGCGAGGAGAAGTGCGAGGAGGGGTACAGACTAGAAACCGTCTCGACCTGCTGGGCCACCGGTGATCCCCACTACCAAACCTTCGATGGGAAAGCTTTCGATTTCATGGGCACATGCACCTACACCTTGACCAAGACCTGCGATCCGGATCCGACCCTGCCCGTCTTCAGCGTCGAGGCCAGAAACGAACACAGGGGTGACCTGAAAGTCTCCTACGTTGGCTCCGTGACCGTCCGCATCTATGACATTACCATTGCTGTGGTCAGGTCCGAGAACGGGATCGTGAGGGTACGCAAGAAAAATAATTACCAAATCCAAAGCAGTATTATGGTATTTCACTGGAATAACATATTTAATGATGATCTTAAGGGTCTTTTCCAACCTAAATGATTCTGTGATTTGCTGTGCATGAGTCAGTGACGCTACTGCATGGTCATCTCTTGCAAGAAGATACCTCAAAGCTCAACAAACTCCATTTTTTGCCCCATGTTTGATGTTATTTGTTTGTTTTTCATGTTTTTTTTTTTCTCCTCCAGGTGAACAACCATCGGTCCCGCCTCCCCATCTCTCTTGCCCAAGGGAAACTCCGGCTGCAGCAGAAGGGCAAGTCCGTGCAGATTAAAACCGACTTCAACCTGAAGATCCTCTATGACTGGGATGACCACGTGGTGGTGAAGCTCCCCAGTACGCTCTCCGGCAAAGTGTGCGGGATGTGCGGCAACAGCAACGGCAAACCCCAGGATGATTCCCTCATGCCTGATGGCAACCTGGCACAGGACGCCGTGGAGCTGGGCCAGAGCTGGAGGGTGGCCAATGAGATCCTTCAGTGCTGGGACAGCTGCAGCGGGGACTGCAAACATTGCCCATGGGAAGAGGCAGCGAAGTACAAAGGGAAGACGTCATGCGGGTTACTCACCCAACGCCTGGGGCCCTTCGAGCGCTGCCATGCCATCGTCAACCCCAACATCTACCTGAAAAACTGTGTCTACGACCTCTGCGTGAACGATGGGCTCCACACCATGCTGTGCCAAGCCCTCAAAGCCTACGCAGACACCTGCCAGGAGGAGGGAATCACCGTTTCTGACTGGAGGACACTGGCACATTGTCGTGAGTATCTCCTGGTTGACAGAAAATCCTCCCCCTGGGTGGGCAGGGCACTGTGACCTTAATTAAGGTGGGTGTAATTAAAGGGCGATGGGATGGGAATGAGCAGAAAACAGGCATAAAAGGGAAATTGCACCAACGGGGATGTTCGTCTCTCCTTAACGCTCTTGATCTCCCAAACGAGGTGGAGCAGGGTCACTTTGAGTTAGGCTGCACAAAGCTGGGCCTGAAAGAGCTATGGGTCCCAAGCATGCAGATTCATGGGCTGGAAACGGTTATTGCAGTAAGTCCAAGCAGAAAGCCCAAAAAGTCCATGCAGACTCCAGGAAAACCATGGAAACTCCAGAAAGTCTATGTAGAAAGTCTGGAAAGTCCATGCAGAAAGTCTGTGTAGAAACTCCAGAAAGTCCAGGTCCCAGAAGTCCAAGCAGAAAGTCCAAAGAGTCTGTGCAGACTCCCAAAAGTCTCTGCTGAAAGTCCAGAAAGTCCATGCAGGCTCCAGAAGCATGTCCATGGAGACTCCCCAAAACCCATGCAGAAGGTCCAGGGAGTCCGTGGAGACTCAGAAAAGTCCCAGTAGACAGTCCAGAAAGTCCAAGTCCCAAAAGTCCATGCAGAAAGTCCGTTCAGAAGGTACAGAGTTCTTTGAGACTCTGAAAAGTCTCTGCTGAAAGTCCAGGGAGTCCGTGCAGACTTCAGAAAGTGCATTCAGAAGATCCATACAGAAGGTCTGGAAAGTCCATGGAGACTCTAGAAAGTACATGTAAAACTCCAGAAAGCCCACACAGGTTTCCTTAGCACTCTGCTGCACCTTCTTACGGCCAAGGAGCATTATCCCCACCATGACCACGGTGTCCCATCCCTTTGACAGCTCTCTCCTGCCCAAAGAACAGCAATTACACCACGTGCGGCACTGCCTGCCCCACCACCTGCAACAACAAGGCGATGCCCGCTGACTGCGATGCCTCGGCCTGCGTGGAGACCTGCGAGTGCCAGGAGGGCTTCGTGTTCGACGCCAACGAGTGCATCCCCCAGGATGAGTGCGGCTGCGTCTTCGAGGGCCGCCTCCACGGTCTCCACGAGGAGTTTTGGGGTGACAGCACCTGCACCAAACGCTGCGTCTGCGATGCGAAATCACGGACGGCCATATGCCATTTGGCCAGCTGCCATGCTGGAGAAGAATGCCGGGTGGAGGACGGCATCCAGGATTGCTATCCCAAGAGCTATGGGACCTGTGTAGCGGCCGGTGCCACCCACTACGAGAGCTTCGATGGCGGGAAGTTCATCTTCCAGGGCACATGCATGTACCAGTTCACTGGGTTGTGCAAGAAGAGCCAAGGTCTGGTGGAATTCCAGGTGCTGGTGCAGAATGGCCACAAGGATGACAAATCTCTGTCCTCCATCGCTCTTGTGACGGTGAAAGTCTACAGCAAAAACATTGTGATCAGCCAGAAACACCCCGGCAAAATCATGGTGAGTTTAGCAAATGTTTCTTTATCTGTTCTCCACATTCTTCACTTGCTGCTCCTCGCCCCAACCTCCTTGTCCCATGTCTTCTCTTCCACCCTCACTCCTCCATTTTTTTTCTGTATTGGGTAAGGCTGAATATTTTTCTCCGACCACACCGCTGAGATGCAGAGCTACTAGGTTTGTTTGCCCCACGATGAGATTTAATTGCCTAAATATAAGGATCTCCACCTGAAGCGGGAGATTGGTGCGTGATATAAGCCGTGGAGCCTCAGGCACGGTTCACCTCAAAGCTGGTGGGCATCTGCATTTGGGGCAGATGATTAAATCTGAGAAGTCTTCATCTACATAATTCGGGTGCTTTGGCTGGAGCCCAGATTGCAGGTGACGCGAAGACACAACTCGCCTTTGCTGTTGGATACCAAATTTTATTTTTTCTTTTTCGCTTTTGTCCCCAGATCAATGACCAGTTGGTCAACCTACCATATCTCCACAGAGATAGGAAGATCTCCATCTACAGAGGTGGGCAGGAAGTGGTGGTAGAGGCAGACTTTGGCCTCACTGTCACCTACGACTGGCAAAGCCAAGTCACTGTGTCAGTGCCCATCACTTACGCAAACACCCTGTGTGGCCTCTGCGGGAACTACAACGGGAACGTGGACGATGAGATGATGATGAAGAACGGCCAAGTGACATCAAACCCAGACGCCTTCGGGCACAGCTGGAAGGTGACTGACATCCCGGATTGCGTGGAGCTGTCGCAGGTGGAATGTTCTGCCATCACAGCGGCTCTGCAGCACCAGGAGGCCTTGAAGAAAGGGTGTGGGATCATCTCGGAAGTGGATGGACCCTTCGGAGCTTGCCATGCTCATGTGAACGCCTTCAAATACTTCCAAAATTGCGTGCATGATTTTTGCCTCTTCCCGGACCAAAAAGATGCGATATGCCTGATCATCGCCCGCTACGCCTCTGCTTGCCAGGCTGCTGGCGTGACCATCGGGAGATGGAGGACGGACGATTTCTGCAGTAAGTTGGGCTAACTGGCGGGTTTTTTGCTTCATGAGGGGTCACGAGTATCCAAGGAAACCCCAGTCCTGGGCCAAATTCATGTGGCGACAAGCCAGAGGTGGGAATCATCTCACTTAGTGGTGCTTTATCCCACCCAAAGTCTGGGTTGGTCCCATCATCTCTGTTTACAGCCAATGCCCAGAAACAAACCCTTCCAGGGAAGAAGATGTCTCATCCAGCTACGATGGGTCAAATAATTTAGCCCCAATAAGCACCAATTTCTTTGCATTGGCTAAAACGAGAGTGAGGGCTAATTGCCTGGATCGCTTAGAGAGCGAAACACAGAAGATGCACCAAAAATATCTAAATTAGGGGAGAGGGACCTGCCCTGGAAGTTGATTGGGGACCCAACGTGGGAGCGATTCTGTTGCTTGAGGGAACGTCCTCGTTTCCCCCCGGAACGATGGGGGAAACCAGGTGGTTCAGGGGCCAAAAACCTCAGAAGGGTTGAAATGTCCCTTATGGACACCCCTTCTTCCCTCGTCATGTCCACAGTGAACAAGAGATGAGACTTAGCCATGAAGCAATTGGGTAAAAAAATAAAAAAAATCTACATCTGGTGAACCTCGTCACCGGGCACAACTGTGTCCCTAATTGCAGGAAAATTGCAGGATCCGGCCTGTAATTTCCTTGCTCCTAACGAATCGCCTTGTCTCGTGGCAGGTATTTCGTGTCCTGCAAACAGCCACTACGAGATCTGCTCCCAGGGCTGCAGCCAGACCTGCAGCAGCATCTACACCCCGCTGAAATGCTCGGTGCGGTGCAGGGAGGGCTGCACGTGCAACGAAAACTTCGTGTTCAGCGGCGACGAGTGCGTCCCCATGTCCCAGTGCGGATGCCTCTATCAGGGCTTCTACTACAAGGTGGAGGAGACCTTCTTCCCCACCAAGCAGGAGAAATGTCAGTGCCAGGCTGGCGGCACTGTGGTCTGCCAGAAAATTTCTTGTCCCCGAGGCAGCGAAGGCAAAGTCATCGATGGCGTCTTCCAATGCCTACCTGCCACGCTTGGGCCCTGTGTGGCCACTGGTGACAGCAACTATATGTCCTTCGATGGAATGGCTTTCAACATCACGGGCACCTGCTCCTACATCCTCACTGAGACCTGCGCCGGTGACAATGTCAAGCCATTTGTTGTGAAAATCAAGAAGGACGCCCGGCAGAAGAGGAAGGTCTCCGGCATCCACGCGTTGTCCGTTGAAGTCTATGGGCTCACGTTGACCTTTATGCGAGGCAAGAGGGGAGCTGTCATGGTAAGGCGGTACTTTGTGGTCCACCTCTTTCTAGGCGCAAACGTGCTGGTGACAAAATCTATGGGCTCATGTTGACTTTGCCATGAGGCAAGAGGAAACAGTTGTAGCAGGTCCATGCTTGATGGTCCACCTCTCTTGGGATGCAAACATGCTGGTGTCAAAGTCTATGGGCCCATGTTGACCTTGACACAAGGCGAGAGGGCAACCATCACAGTAAGTTTGTGCTCTGTGGTCCGTCTTTTTGAGTGCAAACATTTTGGTGACAACGTCCACAGGCTCATGTTGACCTTGGTGTGAGGCAACAAGGGACCTGTCGTGGTGGATCGTGAAGCATAGCTGTACCTCTTTTTGGTTGCAAGCATGCTGGTGTCAAAGTCTACAGGCTCACGTTGACCCTGGCGTGAAGCAAGAGCTGCATGGCCACAGTAAGGCCATGTTTTGTGGTCCACCTCGTCGGGTGTGAACATGGGAGCCCAAAAATTGTTTTTGCTTGATGAAGGGAAGACCTCACTCCTATGTCCAAGACAAAGCCATGCTCATCCCCACTTTGCCTTCCATTTTCAAAGTGGGAGCCATAAATTCATTAAAAGGTTGGTTGGAAGGTGTTTCCCCTGATGTTTTTTGCTCCTACCTCCATAGCCGCCTCCTTGTAGCGTCCTTGAGGCTCACTGGAGGATTTCTCTCTCCCTGTCCCAGGTGGACTCCATATCCCACCACCTCCCGGTCATCCTGAGCAAGGGACGGGTCCAGGTGCACCAACATGGGATGGGCGTCCTGCTTCAGACTGACTTTGGCCTCGTCGTACGCTTTGACCTCCTCCACCACGTGACGGTCACAGTCCCGCAGAGCTACCAGGGCCACCTCTGTGGGCTCTGTGGCAACTACAACGGGAAACGGAACGATGATTTCCTCCTCCCTAATGGCCAACGTGCCCCCAACGCGATGGTCTTTGGCTCTGCTTGGAAAACGACTGACGAGTCCTGCAGCGATGACTGCCCCAAGGATGACTGCCCCGTCTGCACGGAGGAGAAGAAGGTTGTCCTGCAGAAACCCAACTACTGCGGCATCCTCACGGTCCCAAAGGGCCCCTTTGACTCCTGCCACCGCCTCATCAACCCAGACCTGTATTTCCAAGCCTGCCTCCATGACCTTTGCCTCGCTGAGGCTGACACCCACGTCCTCTGCCAGAGCATCCAGAGCTACGCCACCGCTTGCCAAGACGCCGGTGTCGTCATTGAGGCTTGGAGAAGACCATCCTTCTGCCGTAAGTGGGGGTCGTGGGTGGGAAACATCCTCCATGGCCGGGAAGTCACATCTCCTTGGGATTAATTGAAAAATAGGCAGGGCTTTACAATTTATTTCTAAGGGATGCTGGGGCCGGGTGTCTGTGCTGACCACCCTTGATGCATGGGGTGATGCAAACGGTGCTGTTGGGTTGGGAGCCCAGGGTGGGGAGGACGATGATGGCATGAAAAGAATTGCACCTGGGAAAAGCCAACGCAAGGGGGTGCGTTTTCATTGGCGCTGGGGATGAATGAGAAAAGCCAACGCAGGCGCCAACCGGGTGTGTTTCCATCCATGTTTTGGGCAAGCAGGAGGAGCCGACGCAAGTGCCATCCAGGTGTGGGTTTTCGTTGGCATTTTGGGCAAGTGGGAAAAGCCAACAGAAGCGCCAGCCCGGTACATTTTCGCTGGTGTTGAAGTGCAAATGCGAAAAGCCAACGCAAGCGCCAGCGGAGTGAGCGTTCGTTGATGCTGGGGGCAAACGGGAAAAGCCAACACCAAGGAAAATTCACCTTGTTGGTGCTTGCGTTGGCTTTTCCCACTTGTCCCCAACACCAAGCGCCTACGGGTTGCGTTTTCATCGACGTTCAGGCTCTGCCATCTCCCTGGGGTGCAAGCCTGGGCTGGCACCGCTCTTCCACCCGATGTTGGGTCTTGGGATTATCACCCTTTTCCTTCCAGCCCTCAGATGCCCGGCCAACAGCAACTACTCCCTCTGCACCAACTTCTGCGTCAACAGCTGCACAGGGCTTGAAGATGCCTCCAAATGCCCCAAAACCTGTGCCGAAGGCTGCAATTGCAATGAAGGGTACATCTTTGACGGGCACAGCTGCGTTCCCAAGGACAAATGTGGATGCTTTGTGGATGGGAAATATTACAAGGTAGTAATCTCCCGAGTTGGGGGGGGGGGGGGGGGGTGTTGGGGTTTTTTTAACATTTTCCTCCTGCCTGCGTTGCAGCACGTTGCTCCGAAGGCGACGTGTGCACGGCCCAAAGCACCTTGTGGAAAAAACCACCCTCCAAATCGTCCATCTGCCAAGCGATTCTGTGGTTTCATATGAAGAAAACTGGGGCACTTCCGTCTCTTTTATCGCTTGGCATAAAGGTGCTAGCCCAGGTGTGGACGCCCAGATAGTAGCAATGCTTTCCACAGCTGAGGGAACTATATAATAACGTATTTTTCCTTCAGAGGAGGTGGAAGAGAGCAAAGGGATGGGTTTTTCTGCTTTTTTTTTTTTTTTGCTTACAACAAAAATGATAAATTCCTCAGCAATTTTGCATTTTGCAAAGCTGCTTATTCTCTCCAGCAGACCTCAATATGTGATTTCCCCCCCCCCACGTATTTTTATGCATTTATGTGTAACACAGTTTGCTCTTCTCACCGCAACGCTTTGCAACCTCTCGCCCTGCAGCCCCACGAGTCGGTCTTGAACGATAACTGCCAGCAGCTTTGCACGTGTGTCCCCGGCAAGGGCTTGACTTGCAGCCGCCACAGCTGCACCGATGACGAAACCTGTGAAATCCGGGACGGGGTCTTGGGTTGCATCAATCAAAGTAAGGAAAAATGGGGTTGCTTGAGTGGAAAACAAACCAAAAAAAGGGATCTTGGAGCCAGAGCAGATCCTGGGGCTGGTCTGGATGTTTGATTTAGAGGTGTGGGCTGAGGTGTAAGCCCTACAGCAAGGGGAGATGGAGGCCACAAATCCCATCTCCAACCCTAAGAGGATCAGGGATGTGGTTGGGAGGATTTTGGAGGAGCAAAGTGCTTCAGAAAAGCCATCCCTTGGCTTTGCATCCACCCAGATGTCCTATTTTAACCATGGTGGCACCTTCTTGAAGGACGGGTGCAATCTTGGGCAACGATGAACCCAATCTTGACGCTTTTCGAAGCAATGGGTGTGGGGGGGAAGACGGCTGCAAAGGGGAAATTTGGGTTTGGCGATGGATTGTTGTGCCCCGATTTACATCTCGGAGCTGCCGATCTCCTGCCAAAGCCCAAGGGGGAGCAGAGGACACTTGGTGGGACCTCAACACCGGTGAAGACACTTGGTTTGCATGGTGACATGGGATGTGCCCCTCACCAGGACACCTCCCGTGGTTTCTCCCATGGTTTCTTCTCCTTCCAGACCCGTGCAAAGCCCTTCAGTGCCGGCCCAAGGAGAGGTGCAAGTTGAAGGACGGCCAAGCCAAGTGTGTCCCATCCCTGGTTGCCACCTGCTGGGGTTGGGGGGACCCCCACTACCACACCTTCGACGGGCTCGATTTCGACTTCCAAGGCACCTGCACCTACACCATGGCCGAATCCTGCGGGAATGACACCAGATTGGTACCCTTCAGGGTGGAGGGCAAGAATGACATCCGTGGCGGGGTGAAATCAGTCTCCTATGTGAGCTTGGCCAACATCAAGGTCTACGGGCAGCACGTCTCCATCCACCGAAAGGAACTGGGCAAAGTCAGGGTGAGTTGGCCTAAAATGGAGGGAAAATGGGCCTTTCCCCGCCTCTTTTTTCATCCATCTCTTCCCCACCCTCTTTTTTGTCCATCTCCCCCATCACGTTCAACAACCCTTCCTGCTTCATCAGGGCCACCGTTATTTTTGGCTAAAATCAATCAAACTGGAATGTGGATTTTTGAAATGTCGGGATACGCTGGGAATACGCTGCCTTGCACGGGGCAACCTGAGGTTGTTTTCTGCCACTTGGGGAAGCCCAAAACACCACAGGCAGCTGCAGTAGGTCTCCAAGAAACCTCAAAGCGGGTGGGACACCCCCCGCCCCGGGAGGTTTGCGGTGGCAGCTGGCACATGTGAGTCGAGTGAGGCAAAAGCAAAGCCCGACGAAGGCAGCGATGTCATGAAACTGGAGGGGTTTTGATGCACAGAGCATCTCAGCAGCCCCTGATGAGGGTTGACTCCAAGTCTGGATCTCGCCAGGAGGGCACGGAGCTTGCGGTGGGTGGTTGCGCGCTGTAATGGTGTTCGCTCGCTGCAGCAGCGATTGCACGCTGCAGGGGGTGATTGCACACTCTCGTAGCAATGCAACACTGCTTGCACACCCCGGTGAATGGCTGCGTGCCGCAGCAGGTGGCTGCACGCCGCAGCGCCATGCCGTATACTTGCATTGCTACAGTGGGTGATTGCACACCGCAGCATCGCTGCAGCAGGTAATTGCATGCCGCAGCAGGCAATTACGCTCCTCAGCGGTGCTTGCACACCGTGGCAGGTGTTGGTACACCGTAGCATCGTCCCAGCAAATAACTGCGCTCTGCAGCAGGTGATTGCATGTGGCAGCATCACCGTAGTGGCAACTCCACACTGCAGCGGGTGATTGCATGCCGCAGGATCACCACAGCAGTGATTGCACATCAAGCAGTGGTTCCATGGCCTCAGCCTTGCTGCAGCAGGTGGTTGCATGCTGCAGAGGACAGTTGCGCACTATAGCATTGCTGCAGCGGGTGGTTACACGCTGCAGTATCACTGCAGCGGGGCGTTGCATGCCACAGCACATGGTTGCATGCCATAGTGGTGGTCGCCTGTTGCCGCAACACCCCAGCAGTAACTGCATCCTGCAGTGGGCAACTGCGGAGACATCGCATGCCGCTGCAAGGCGATTGCACGGTGCTGCGAGCACTTGCGTGCCGCTGCATCACCAGAGCAAGGCGCTTGCACGCTGCAGCACCCCGGTAGCAGTTGCCCACTGCAGCGGGTATTGCACGCTGCAGTGAGCAGTGGCTGCAGAAGCGATCCCATGCCGCAGTGGGGCAATTGCGTGCCGCAGCGAGGCAGTTGCATGCCCCAAGCCCAGGTTGGTGCATGTGCATCGTGCTCACACCTGGTGCTCCCCACCCGCAGGTGAATGGGGTGGTGACGCTTCTCCCGGTGAGCCTGGAGGATGGCAAGGTGCAGGTCTTCCAGAGCGGGCTCAGCGCCGTGCTGGACACGGATTTTGGGCTCCGGGTAATGTACGACTGGAACTGGCATCTGCTCATCGACCTCCCCAGCAGCTACTACAAACACACCTGCGGCCTCTGCGGCAACTTCAACCTCAAGCCCCAGGACGACATCCCCCAGAACGGCAGCGACATCGCCGCCGTGGTGGCCTGGGCCGAAGGCTGGAAAGTCCTCGATGACGATGACCCGTTTTGCTGGGATTATTGTGAAGGCAACTGCCCGGTGTGCGAGGAGGAGAAAAAGGAGCTGTACGGGGGTAACCAGTACTGCGGTCTCATCAAAAAAAGCTTCGAGGGGCCCTTCAAGGCTTGCCACGAGGTCATCAAGCCCCGGGATTTCTACCGCAACTGCCTCTACGATGTGTGCATGAGCGACGGGGCGAAGAAAATCCTCTGCCAGGTGCTGGAGGCTTACGCGTCCACCTGCAAGAAGCATGGAGCTGTCGTGCACGACTGGAGGACGCCGTCAGGCTGTCGTAAGCAAGGGGTTTCCTCCTCGGTCTATGTGGCGGGGTGGTTTTTGCAAAGAAGGGGAATATCTAGCATGGGATGATGCATGCAAAGCACGCGGTGTTATTTGCACAGGAGAATGTCCAGCTCCGGGGCGTTGCACGCAAAATAATTGCTGCATTTGCATGGGGTAGTATCCAGCCCCGGGATGTTGCATGCAAAGTACTCAGTGCGTTAACACGGTGCAGCATCCCTCCCTGGGACGCTGCATGCAAAGCGCTCGGTGCAGTCACACGGTGCACTATCCGTCCCCAGGATGTTGCACGCCAAGCGCTCGTCTCATGAACTCTTTGCAATACCCATGTGATGCTGCTGCATCCTCCCCCTCTAATCGCCCCATTTCTCCCCCCCAGCGTTACCCTGCCACGAAAACAGCCACTACGAAGCCTGTGGCAACGCCTGCCCGGCCACGTGCACCAACCGGGATGCACCCAACACTTGCACCCAGCCCTGCGTGGAGACCTGCGCCTGCAACGAGGGCTACGTCCTCAGCGGCGGCCAGTGCGTGGCGGTGGCCAGCTGCGGTTGCACCCGCGACGGTCGCTACTACCGTCCCGGTGAGGAGTTTTGGGCCGATGAGACCTGCCAATCTTGGTGCAGGTGTGACCCAGATTTGGGCATGGTGGTGTGCAAGGAAGCCGCTTGCAAGTTGGGCGAGAAGTGCACCGTGGTGAAGGGCGTGCGGCGGTGCGTGTCTAAGAGCCGCTCCATCTGTGTGGCCACTGGTGACCCCCATTACACCACCTTCGACGGGCTCCGCTATGATTTCATGGGCACCTGCATCTACCAGTTGGCTGCCCTCTGCTCCAATGACTCCACCCTCGTCCCCTTCACCGTCACCGTGGAGAACAACAACCGGGGCAGCCGTGTGGTCTCCTACACCAAGGAGGTCACCCTGGAAGTCTACAACATGACCCTCAGCCTCAGCCAGGCGTACCCTCAGAAGCTCAAGGTAGGGGAGAATGAGGTGCCGGTTGAGTTGCAAGGTCATGGCATGGCATCTGGGTGGGCTGCGAGGTCCTTGTATGGTGTTTAGTTGGGTTGCAAGGTCATTGCATGGTGTCCTGCTGGGTTGCAAACTCATTGCAAGGCATTTGGGTGGGTTGCAAGGTTGTTGCATGGTGTCTGGATGGGCCGTACAGTTGTTGCGTAGCATTTGGGTGGGCTGCAGACTCATCGCATGGAGTTCGGGTGCGTCGTGAGCTTGTTGTGTGGCGTTTAGGTGGGCTGCAAGCTCATTGCATGATGCCTGCTTGGTTTGCAAGGTCATTGCTTGGCATCTGGGTGGATTTCAAGGTTGTATGGCATACGGCTGAGCTGCAAGCTTGCTGCGTGGCATCTTGGTGGGCTTCCAAGTCATTGCGTGGCATCATGCAACCCACGTTACCCTTCCAGGTCAACGGGATCCTGGTGGATCTGCCCTTCAACCACGGCGACAAGCTCCAGGTCTACCTCAGTGGCGTCCATGGCTTCATCAAGACCGACTTTGAGGTCATCGTCACCTTCGACTGGTACAGCCATGCCATGGTCATCCTTCCCAATACCTACTCGGGCGCTGTCTGCGGCCTCTGCGGCGACGCCAATGGCAACCCCCAGGACGACTTCGTTTTGCCTAACGGGCAGCCGGCTACCGACGAAATCCAATTTGCTGACTCCTGGAAGGTGGCCGACATCCCCGGTTGCTGGGCTGGTTGCACCGAGGATTGCGAAGTCTGCACCGAAGCAGAGAAACGTGCCTACCGGGGCGACAAGCACTGCGGGCTCCTGGTGAAGAAGCAGGGACCCTTCAGCGCCTGCCTCAGCGCCATCGACCCAGCCCCCTACTTTGAAGATTGCCTCTTCGACACCTGCCTCTACAAGGGGCACCAGGAAATGGTCTGCCACTCCATCAGCGCCTATGTCACCGCCTGCCAGAGGCAGGGCATCCGCATCAGGGAGTGGCGCACCGCCGCCTTCTGCAGTACGTGGGGCTCGGGGCAGGGGGATCTCCTGGGGGTTGCATGCACAAAAGCGGTTGGGTTTGCATGCACAATGCTTTTTTTTTTTTTTTCCTTCTTGCACGAAGGGCTTGGGGCTTGCATGCACGAGTGCTTTTTCATTTGCACGAAGGGCTTGGGGCTTGCGCGCACGAAGGGCTTAGGGCTTGCGCGCACGAAGGCTTTCTAGTTTGCACAAAGATTTTGGAGCTTGCACGCACGAATTGTTTGGGGCTTTCTGGGTTGCATGAAGGGTTCGGGGCTCGCGTGCATGAAGGTGGTTGGGCTTGCAAGCACGAAGGCTTTCTGGTTTGCACAGAGGGTTTGGGGATTGCGTGCACGAACTGTTTGGGGCTTGCATGCACGGAAGCTTTCTGGTTTGCATGGGGGGGGGTTAGGGCTTGCATGCATGACGGCTCTCTGGTTTGCACAGAGGGTTTGGGGCTTGCGTGCACGGAAGGTTTCTGGTTTGCACGGGAGATTTAAGGCTTCCATGCACAAAGGTTTTTGGAGCTCTGCAAACACCACCCCTGCTGATTTCCGCCCCCGCAGGCCCCGTCTGCCCCCCGAACCAGCACTACGAGCTCTGCGGCCCAGCCTGCCCGGCCACGTGCCGGGGCCAAGCAGAAGTGGAGGAATGTGAGGAAGCCGCACTCTGCACCGAAGGCTGCTTCTGCAACGAGGGCTTCTTGCTGAGCGGCGACCGCTGCGTCCCCCTGGCCCAGTGTGGCTGCTTGCACGAGGGTCGCTACTACAAGCTGGGCGAGAAGTTTTTCATCTGCCCTCATTGCAGCGAGCGTTGCACTTGCAAAGCAGCCGGGGTGGTGGAGTGCAAGCCGGAGGGTTGCGCGGCGGGCGAGGTGTGCACAGTGCAGGACGGGGTGCGAGGCTGCTACCCCCACGAGTGTGGGCGCTGTGAGGTGCTGGGTGCGGTTTCCTACAGCACCTTTGACGGGCACCTGCTGCATTTCGCCGGCACCTGCACCTACATGCTGGCGGCAGCTGAGGCTGCCGGCCCCAAGGACCCGCTGGTGCCCTTCACGGTGAAGGTAGTGAAGGATAGCGGCAAGGAGGGACCGTTCATCCGCCAGCTGCTGGTCACCGTGCACGGAGTCACTGTCGGCATGGCCAGGGGCATCCGGTGGGCGGTGACGGTGAGTGGGGCAACTTTCGGTGCAATAACCACTTTGGGGTGCAAAGCCCAGCGTGCAAACTTCTCTTTAGCTTGCAAATGCCATTTTGGGGTCCACAGCAGGATGTGCAAACCCTGCTCTGGGGTACACAACCAGACGTGCAAACCCGACTCTGGGGTGCAAACCCTGCTCTGGCATGCAAAGCTGGCAGTGCAGGTCCCACTTTGGGGTGCAAACCTGATGTTGGGGTGCACAGCAAGATGTGCAAGCCCTGCTTTGGGGTGCACACCCCACTTCGGGGTGCCCAGAAATCCTGCTTTGGGATGCAAACCCTGCTTTGGGGTGCACAGCAGGACATGCAAACCCTGCTTCAGGGTGCAAAGCCCAGCGGGCAAACTCCCCTTTAGCTTGCAAACCCTGCTTTGGGGTGCAGAGCAGGCAGTGCAAGCCCCACTTTGGGGTGCTAACCTGATGTTGGGGTGCACAGCAGAACATACAAACCCTGCTCTGGGGTGCAAGCTCTGCTTTGGGGTGCAAACCTGACGTTGGGGTGCACAGCAGGATGTGCAGACCCAGCTTTGGGCTACGCAGCAGGATGCGCAAGCCCCGTTTCAGGGTGCAAACCTGACTTTGGGGTGCAAAGCAGGCTGTGCAAGCCCCACTTTGGGGTGCAGACCTGACATTGGGGTGCCCAGCAGGATGTGCAAACTCTGCTTTGGGGTGCAATCCCTGCTTTGGGGTGCACACCCCCCACACCCCCCCCTCCCGCTCACCCCTCTTTTTCCCCGCAGGTGGATGGCGAGCAGCACCTCCTGCCGCTGACGCTGGCCGGGGGGGCCGTGACGGTGTCCCAGGAGGGCACCCACCAGGTGCTGCAGGTGCAGGGCGGCCCCAAACTCCTCTACAACGGCAACGCCTACGTGCTGCTCACCCTCCCCAGCACCTACCGCCACCACACCAAGGGTCTCTGCGGCAACTTCGACGGGGACGCCAACAATGACCCCACCACCCCCCAGGAGCTGGGGGCCGCTTGGGGCACCCTCACAACCACCTGCACCCATGGGTCCCCACCCCCCACCTGCCCCTCGGCCACCCCGGGGCCCTGCGGGGTGCTGACGGAGGCGACGGGACCCCTCGCCGGGTGCCACAGGGTGGTGGCACCCCAGGAGTACGTGGCTGCGTGCATGCAGGAGCAGTGCAGCCAGGTGGGCGCCGGAGCGTTGTGTCGCAGCTTGCAGGCCTACGCCACTGCCTGCCAGGCCGCCGGCGGGCAGCTCCAGGAGTGGCGGGCAGCTGCCAAGTGCCGTGAGTCACCAGCCGACCGGGGTGGGGGTGCATGCTGTGGGTTTGCGTTTCTGCAAGGGAGGGAGCGGTTGCCTGCAGCTGCTCTTGATTTGCAAAGGTTGCGAGAAGGGAAGCGGCTGCATGCAGCAGGTTTGCGTTTCCGCAAGGGGAAGCGGCTGCATGCATCTGCTTTTTAGTTTTGCAAAGGCCGCAAGAAGGGAAGCGGTTGCATGCAGCAGGATTGCATTTCTGCAAGGAGGAAGGAGCTGCATGCAGTGGGTTTGCACTTCTGCAAGGGCGCAGCGGTTGCATGCAGCTGCTCTGGTTTTGCAAAGGTTGCAAGGGCGAAAGCGGTTGCATGCAGCGGGCTTGCATTTCTGCAAGGGGAAAGCTATTGCACGCCATGGGCTTGCATTTCTGCAAGAGCGCAGCGGTTGCATGCAGCGGGTTTGCATTTCTGGTTGCGTGCGGGGGGGGGGAAGCGGTTGGATGCAGCTGCTCTTTAGTTTTGCAAAGGGTGCAAGAAGGCAAGCGGTTGCACGCAGCGGTGGCTTTATTTTGCAAGGGGAAAGGAGTTGCGTGCAGCGATGGGAAATTTCAGCAAGGGGGAAAGAGTTGCAAGCAGCGGTGCTTTAGATCTGCAAATCTTGGCAAGGGGGAAGGCGGTTGCATGCAAAATTTGGTTTTGCTTTGCATTTCTTTTGCAAGGGGAAAGCCAGCTGCGCGAGTTCAGGGGGGGATTTTTTGCTGGGGGAAGTGATTTGCGTGCAGCACCCGCCTTTGTGCAATATTTGCTCTTACACTTCTGCAAAGTGCTTTCCCCCCCCCCCCCCCCCTTGGAAAAGGAGAAAATAAAGAGCAAATAGTGAAGTCGCTGCTTTTCTTTGTTTTTTTCACCCGCCAGCCCTCTCCTGCCCTCCCAACAGCCACTATGAGCTCTGCACCCGCACCTGCGACCACACCTGCGCCAGCCTCTCGGCCAGCATCCAGTGCACCAACAAGTGCTTCGAGGGCTGCCAGTGCGACGAGGGCTTCCTCTTCAACGGGGACGAGTGCGTCCCCACGGACTCCTGCGGGTGCCTGTACCGCGGCCACTACTTTGAGGTGGGTGCGGCCGGGGAGGCTTGCACCCTCGCGAGGGGAGCGTTGCGCCCTCGCGCACCTCACGGGTGCTTGCACCCTCGCGAGGGGAGCGTTGCAGCGCTGCCTGTCTCTTGCAGCTCTGCAAGACACCAGTTGCACGCAGCCTTTTTTCCTTCTCGCAACCTTTGCGAGGGGAAACCACTTGCCTGCAGCCGTGTTCTTCTTTTGCAGTCCTTGCAAGGGGAAAATCGGTTGCACGCAGCATTTCTTTGCACGTTTGCAGTCTCTGCAAGGAGGACAGGGGTTGCACACAGCGTCTCTTTGCCTTCTGCAGCTTTTGCAAGGGGAAAACCCGTCGCGTGCGGTGTTTTTTCCCCATTTCTGCAATCTTTGCAAGGGAAAACCTGTTGAACGCGGCGGGTTTTTTTGGCTGTCCCACCCTGCAGATCGCCGAGACCGTCCTCTCCGCCGACTGCAGCGAGAGCTGCACGTGCCGGGCGGCGGGTGGAATGCAGTGCCTACCGGCCAGCTGCCCCTTCGGCCAAGCGTGTGGCCTCAAGGATGGTGTCCGGGCCTGCGTGGAGCAACCGGGACACTGCACCCTGGCCCCCGCCACCCGCTTTGTCTCCTTCGACAGTGCCACCGGCACCACCACGGCCACCAGCATCTATGTGATGACCGCCCTGTGTGACCCTCGCCGTCCCGGCTGGTTCCGGCTCTTGGCTGATGTTGGGGAGAACCAGGACCGGCCGGCCGTGCTGGCCCTTCACCTCTTCAGCCCCCCGGCCTTTGTCACCGTCAAGAGGGACAAGAAGGTCTGGGTAGGTCGTCCCCACCCCACTGCCACCCAAAAAGTCCCCCTGCCCTTCATTGTAACCAAAATCCATGGTTTTCCACCAATATATTGCAAGGTCCATCAGTGTCATGCAAGGGAAGCACCTACATGGGCTGTCCTTCATCCCACCATCATCATGAGATGCCCACACGTTGGCCCATCCCTTCATTTTGACCAAAACAGCCTTTTTTCCAGCAGTTTCATACAAGTGAGGCACCCATGGGTGTTGCCCTCCATCCCACCATCCCACCATCATCGAGAGATGTCCACGCTCAGCCCTTTATATTGACCAAAATTGCCTTTTTTTCGGTAATTTAATGTAAAGGAAGCACCCACGGGTGCCCTCCTTCACGCCAGACCCCTCTCCCAGCCCCGTGGAGGGAACCCAAGTTGTCCAGGTCCTCATCCCACCTCCCACCCCAGTCCCCAAGCAGGAGCGAACCCCACGAGATCAACCCTCACTCGCATCTCCATCCCACGTATCCCCCCTGGGCGCTTCACGCCATCTCTCCATACCTAAAATGGAGGGATTTCACCCCATTTTGGGTTCCACCACTATGGAGAAGGTTGGTGGTGGAGAAATGGCCTATTTCCTGGCTTTTTCACCCCAATTTGAATTTATTTCAAGGTTGCATCGCACGGAGCCATGCTCTCCCTATTGGTGTCTTCTCCAGGTCAATGGGGTCCCAGCCACCCTCCCTGTGGAGGTCTCCAGCACGTTGAGCATCACTGAGACCCACGGCACCATCTGGATCACCCAAAAACCCGAATTCGTCGCCGGCCTCAGCACCACCGGGGAGGTGACGGTGACGGTGGCCCGGGACCTGAGCAAGCATCTCTGCGGGATCTGCGGTAACTACGACGGGAACGCGGCCAACGACCTCCGAGGGCCCGACGGGAAATTGGTGGGGGATGTGGTGGCGATGGCGAAGGCCTGGAGAGCACCCGACTTCACCCACGTGAGTGTCCCCGGGAGGTGACAACATGGGTCTTGGTTTGGGTGATATTTGTCATCTTTCGTGTCCTAGCTCGGCCTTGGTTGTGTCCCTTTGGGCCTTGGTGCCACCACCGTGAAGAAATGTCCATCACTTGGTCCCACCCCTTCATATAAACCAAAATTGCATTTTTTTTCCCCCACCAATTTAATCCAAGGAGAATGTTGTCCTTCATCCCACCATCATCAAGAGATCATCCATCAACCCATCCGTCAGATTAATCAAAATTACCTTTTTTCCACCAAATTAATACAAGCAAAGCCACCGCGTGTGGTGCCCTTCATCCCACCACCATCAAGAGATCTTCATCCATCAACCCATCCGTCAGATTAATCAAAATTACCTTTTTTCCACCAAATTAATACAAGCAAAGCCACCGCGTGTGGTGTCCTTCATCCCACCACCATCAAGAGATCTTCGTCTACCTGTCCATTCCTTCATGTTTCCCAAAATTGCCTTTTTTCCCCCCTACCGTTTTAGTGCGAGGGAAGCCCCCGCAGGTGCCATCTTCATCCCAAACATCATCACGAGATCTTCATCCCTCAGCCCATCCCTTCAGGTTAACCAAAGTTGCCTTTTTTCCCACCAATTTCATGGCAGGGAAGCCCCACGGCTGCCGTCTTCATCCCACTGTCGCCAAGAGCTCTTCATCTATTGTCCCGTTTCTTAAGCTTAACCAAAATCACCTCTTTTCCCCCCAATCTCATGCAAGAGAAGCCCCCACAGGTGCCATCCCTCATATTAACCAAAACAGTCCTTTTTCCCCTCAGATCAGGCCCAAAATCACCCGCAAGGAACCAAGGGGTTCATTGTTGGACCCCATCATCACGTGCGGAGAAAGAGGGGGAAAGAGCCCCAAAAGAGGGGGAAAGAGCCCCAAAAGAGGGGGAAAGAGCCCCAAAAGAGGGGGAAAGACCCCCAAAAGAGGGGGAAAGAGCCCCAAAAGAGGGAAACCACCTCCAAAAGCGGGGGGGGTGTGTGTGTTACCCTCTATTTTCTCTTTTCTTTACCCAGTGATGCAGAAAAATAGCACTTAGATGCCTGCAACTGCGACGACCCGCGCCTCATCGCTGAGGTCATCGTGGCAAAAACGAAGCGTATACGAAAAAGGGATATTCCTCCACCCACCCCACCCCCCCCCCAAAAAAAAAACCCGGGAGAAGCCACCGCTGGGTTTGGTTTGCAATAAAGTCACCGCAGTTGGGGAAAAATAAGCGTGGAAAGGTGTTTACGGGGAAGTCGGGGCTCCTGGGGGGTGTCCCGGACGCCTGGGTCCCCTGGAGGGGGGTGGGGGGGGGTGGGGTGTGTTTCCCGGACGCCTGGGTCCCCTGCCAGGCCCTGCCCCGCCCCAGGCGGCTCCTGTCCCCCCCTGACCCGTTTCAGTCAATATTTCCCGTCACGGCCCTGCCCGTGGGCCCGGACGCCTGGGTCCCCGGCGGGGGGGGGGGGGGGGGGTGGTGGTGGCACCCGGACGTCTGGGTCCCCGGGGCGGTGGCACCCGGACGCCTGGGTCCCCTGGGGTGGGGTGGGGTGGTGTGGGGGGGGTGGCACCCAGACATCTGTGTTCCCCGGGGCGGTGGCACCCAGACGCCTGGGTCCCACGGGTGGGGGGGGGGGGGGGGGGGGGGAGGGGAGCGGAGGAGGCTCCAGGATGCCTGGGTCCCCTGGAGGGGGGCTCCTCCCCAGTGTCCCCAGTCCCTCCCAGTGCATCCCAGCCCCCCGCCCAGCGCGTCCCAGTGTCTCCCCAGTCCCCTCCGGTCTGCCCCAGTGTGTCCCCCAGTGCATCCCAGCTCCCCCAGTGTCCCCCCCCCCCCCCCCCGTGTCCCCATTTCTCCCCAGCACGTCCCACTCTTCCCAAATGTGTGTCCCCCCCCCCGTTCACCCCGGTGTCTCCCCAGCCCCCTCCAGTCTCCCCCAGTCCCTCCCGCTCCCTCCCCCAGTATCCCCCCCGCAGCGTTCCCAATCCCTCCCAGTTTGTCCCAGGGCATCCCAGTCCCACTCGACGTCCCCCCCCAGCATGTCCCAGTCCCCCCCCAGTGTCCCCCCGCAAGATCCCACGGGCCATCCCAGTCCCCCCCAGGGCCGGCGTGGGCAGAGGCGGAAGCGCCCGGGGCCCTGGGAGGTGCCACCTGGGGGGGCCTCCCCCGGCCTGTCCCCAGCCCTGTCCCCTCCCTGGGGATAAAATGACTCCGGCCACGCTGCCGGCACTGACTGTCACCATGGGACCCCGGTGAGTGTGGGGACATGGGGGACATTGAGGGACATGGGGGGACATGGGAGGGGACATAGGGACATGGGGGGGCATGGAGGGACATTGGACACATGGGGGACGTGCGGAACGGGGGACATTGGGACATGGGGGACATTGGACACATGGGGGACGTGTGAAACAGGGGACATTGGGACATGGGGGACGTCGGGACACATGGGGGACATGCGGAACAGGGGGGACATTGGGACATGGGGGACGTCTGGACACATGGGGGACATGCGGAACAGGGGGAACATTGGAGGACTGGGGGGACATCTGGACACATGGGGGACATGCGGAACAGGGGGGACATTGGAGGACTGGGGGGACATCTGGACACGTGGGGGACATGTGGAACAGGGGGGACATTGGGACATGGGGGACGTCTGGACACACGGGGGACATGCGGAACAGGGGGGACATTGGGACATGGGGGACGTCTGGACACACGGGGGACATGCGGAACAGGGGGGACATTGGAGGACTGGGGGGACATCTGGACACATGGGGGACATGCGGAACAGGGGGGACATTGGAGGACTCGGGGGACATCTGGACACGTGGGGGACATGTGGAACAGGGGGGACATTGGGACATGGGGGACGTCGGGACACATGGGGGACATGCGGAACAGGGGGGACATTGGGACATGGGGGACGTCTGGACACATGGGGGACATGTGGAACAGGGGGTACATTGGAGGACTGGGGGGACATCTGGACACATGGGGGACATGTGGAACAGGGGGGACATTGGAGGACTGGGGGGACATCTGGACACATGGGGGACATGTGGAACAGGGGGGACATTGGGACATGGGGGATGTCTGGACACACGGGGGACATGTGGAACAGGGGGGACATTGGAGGACTGGGGGGACATCTGGACACGTGGGGGACATGTGGAACAGGGGGGACATTGGGACATGGGGGATGTCTGGACACACGGGGGACATGTGGAACAGGGGGGACATTGGAGGACTGGGGGGACATCTGGACACACAGGGGACATGTGGAACAGGGGGGACATTGGGACATGGGGGACGTCGGGACACATGGGGGACATGCGGAACAGGGGGGACATTGGGACATGGGGGACGTCTGGACACATGGGGCCATGGGGGACATGGTGGGGCGTGGGAGCATGCGGACAGGGACACGCAGGGGACATGCAGAGGGACTGGTACACGTGAGGACACAGGGACGGGCTTGCAGGGGGGGACACAGAGAGGGACACCCACAGGACGTGTGCATGGGGAGAGGGACACGCGGGGGACACACAGAGGGGTGCGCATGGGGACGGGTCTGCGTGATGAAATAGGGACATGGATAGGGACACGTGCATGGGGACACCCAGAGAGGGACAGGCAGAGGGACAGACGGGGACATGCTTGCATGGGGACAGGGAAACATATGTGACACGCATGGGGACATACATCACGGGGACCCACATGCGCGGGGAAAGAGGGACATGGAGAGGGACAGGCAAGGGACGTGTGGGCATGGGGACAGGGATGGGCATGGGGACAGGGACACACAGGGGACACGTACATGGGGACAAGGACACCCCTGGGGAAAGGGACAGGCAGCCAACATGGGCATGGGGACAGGGGCACCCATGGGGACGGGGACACCCATGGGACATGTGCAGGGGACAGGGACACGTACATGGGGACAGGGACACCCATGGGACATGTGCAGGGGACAGGGACACGTACATGGGGACAGGGACGCCCATGGGACATGTGCAGGGGACAGGGACACGTACATGGGGACAGGGCTGCCCATGGGACATGTGCATGGGACAGGGACACGTGCATGGGGACAAGGACACCCCTGGGGAAAGGGACAGGCAGCCAACATGGGCATGGGGACAGGGGCACCCATGGGGATGGGGACACCCATGGGACATGTGCAGGGGACAGGGACACGTACATGGGGACGGGGACACTCATGGGACATGTGCAGGGGACAGGGACACGTACATGGGGACAGGGACACCCATGGGACATGTGCACAGGACAGGGACACGTACATGGGGACAGGGACACCCATGGGACATGTGCAGGGGACAGGGACATGTACATGGGGGCAAGGACACCCATGGGACATGTGCAGGGGACAGGGACACGTACATGGGGACAGGGATACCCATGGGACATGTGCACAGGACAGGGACACGTACATGGGGACAGGGACGCCCATGGGACATGTGCAGGGGACAGGGACACGTACATGGGGACAGGGACGCCCATGGGACATGTGCAGGGGACAGGGACACGTACATGGGGCCAAGGACACCCACGGGGCCAGGGCCACCCACGGGATGTGGGCATGGGGCCAGGGCCACCCACGGGGCCAGGGACACCCGTAGGACGTCTGCAGGGGCCAGGGACACGCAGGGGACACGTGTGTATGGGGACAGGGAGGGGTGGAAGGATGAAGGGTGGATGGACGGATGGATGGACAGAGGGAGTGGGAAGATGGACGGACGGACGGACAGACGGGGGGAGGGATGGACGGACGGACAGCTAGGTGAATGGATGGGTGAAGGACGGACAGATGGATGGATGAAGGACAGAGGGATTGAAGGATGGACAGACGGATGGATGGATGGATGATGGACAGATGGGTGGATGAAGGATGGATGGACGGACAGATGGACAGATGAAGGAGGGACGAGCACCCCTCACCCCCCTGCTCCCCTAGGCCTGGGCAGATGAAGGCTCCCCCCGTTCTCCTCTTCCTCCTCCTCGGCCACATGGATGAGTGGGGACCCCTGGGGACGTGGGGGACACCCGTGGGACCCCTGGGTAAGTGGGGACACCGTGGGGACATGGGGAACACCCATGGGACCCCTAGGTGGCTCAGGGACACTGTGGGGACGGGGGGGGGCACCCATGGGTGCCTGGGTAAGTGGGACCCCCTGGGGCCATGGAGGGGGGGAGGCACCCATGGGACCCCCGGATTACTTGGGGACACTGGGGGGACACAGGGGGCAATCATGGGACCCCCAGGTGAGGGGGGGACTCTCATGTGAGTGGGGACACCATGGGGACATGGGGGGCACCCATGGGTGTACCCTGTCCCCTCTGCACCCAGAGAGCGGCCCTCTGCCCAGGAAGGACCATCAGGGGGTAAGCTGGGGGGCAGAGAGTGCTTGGGGGGGGACTGGAGGAGGAGGAGGGGGGGGGCCAGACCCATAGTTTGGGGGCCCAGACCCATTTTGGGGGTTTCTAGGCCCATATTGGGGGGTTCTGGGGTGACACTGGGGTCCCAGACCCACACTGGGATGTCCCAGGCCCATAACTGGGAGGTCCTGGGGTGACACTGGGGGTCTCAGGCCCATACTGGGAGGTCCCAGACCCATATTGGGAGGTTCTGAGGTGACACTGGGAGGTCCCAGTCCCACACCAGGAGGTCCCTGACCCATACTGGGAGGTCCCAGGGTGACACTGGGGGTCCCAGGCCCATAACGGGGGGGTTCCCATAGCCCTTTTGGGAGGTCCCATGCCCATACTGGAAGGTCCCAGATCCATACTGGAAGGTCCTACAGTGTCATGGGGGCTCCTGGGCCACCATGGGGGTCCCAGACCCACGGTGTGGCGGTTCCCACTCCTCGCCGTGGGTCCCTGATGGGTGCTCCCCCAGGTGGGCTGCTCTACCCCTTCGGGCCAGGGGTTGGGGACGAGGCCACCCCCCATGAAGATGACGGGATGAGCCCCGAGATCCTCCTCTGGGAGACCTTCTCCTTCTACGGACTACCCCACCGCTCCCTCTACGTGGGTCCCGGGCCCCATGGCATGGAGGGGCAGGGGGGTGCTGTGGGTTAGGGTGCTCGGGGTGCTATGGGTTGTGGCCACCGTGGTTGGGGACACCATGAATTGGGTGACACTGTGGTTGGGACACCGTGGGTTGGAGACACCATGGGAGTAGACACCATGGTTGGGTGACACCATGGGTTGGGGATGTCATGGGTTGGGGACACCATGTGTTTGGGCCACCATGGGTTGGAGCCACTATGGTTGGGGGCCACCATGGGTTGGGGGTCACCATGGGTTGGGGGCCACCATGGCTGCAGGCCACCATAGTTGGTGCCACCATGGTTGGGGGCCACCAAGGTTAGACACGCCATGGTTGGGGCTCCATGGTTGGGTGACACCATGGTTGGTGCCAGCATGGTTGGGGGTCAAGATGGTTGGGGCCACCATGGATTGGAGACATCTTGGTTGGGAGCCACCATGGTTGGGGGTTAACATGGTTGGGGTTACCATGATTGGAGACACCATGACTGGGATCACCATGGTTGAAGACACATCACCGGGGAGCCACCATGGCTGGTGCCACCATGGTTGAGGGCCACCACAGGTGATGGCCACGCACCGTGAGTGGGTCACCATGGGGTGATGGTTGCCTCCTGCAGGTGAACAACAACGGGGTGGTGTCATTTGGGACGGGGGTCCCCGAGTTCACCCCCCAACCCTTCCCGCTGCCCGGCCACCGCCCCTTCGTGGCCCCGTACTGGGCCGACGTGGACACCAGACTGGGAGGAGACGTCTTCTACCGGCAGAGCCGGAAGCCGGAGCTGCTGGCCCGCCTGGCCCGTGAGCTGGCCCCCGCCGTGACCCCCCCCGACCCAGCCCCTCAGCCCACCTGGGCCTTCGTGGCCACCTGGCATCGTGTCTCCTTCTTCGGGGCCGCCTCCAACAAGGTGGGACGTGGGGGACAAGGGGGGGGGTGGTCAACCACCGCAACCCCCAACCGTGGTGGCCCCCAATCATGGTGTCACCCACCCATGTGGGGACATGGATATGGGGACGTGGAGGGACGTGGGCACATGGGGATGGGGCATAGGGACGTGGGGACATGGGGAGGGGCCACAAGGACACGGGGACAAAGGGAGATGCAGGGACATGGGAGGGGGTCACAGGGATACAGGGATGGAGATGGGGCGTGGGGACATGGGGGGACATGGGGATGGCGAACAGGGACACGGGGAGGACATGGAGACGTGGGGCTGGGCCCAGAAGGTGGCCACGTTGTGGGGGACACGGGGACATGGGGACATAGGGGGACAAGGGCCACAGGGATGGAGACACGGAGCCGGGGGCCACAGCAATGGGGGTCACGGTGACATGGTGACACGGTGACACGGTGACGCTCCACCTCCCACCACCACCACCACCCCCCTCCCCGCAGGTGAACACCTTCCAGGCCGTGCTGGCCACCGATGGGGCCACCTCCTTCGTCATGCTCAACTACGGTGACATCCAATGGACAACGGCATCGCCAACCAGGGGGATGCCCTCACCGGCATGGGGGGCATCCCGGCCCAGGTGGGTGCCGGGGATGCGGGGGACACCGGGGTCCCCCCCTCCACGGGACCAGGGCCACCCGCCTGGGTGGGAGGAGTTCAGGGGACTGGGGCGGAGTTAAGGGGATTTTGGGGCAGAGATAAGGGGATTGGGGCGGAACTAGGGGGATTTGGGGCAGAGTTAAGGGGATTTGGGTGGAATTAAGGGGATTTGGGTGGAATTAAGGGGATTGGGGGCAGAATTAAGGGGATTGGGGGCAGAATTAAGGGGATTTGGGTGGAATTAAGGGGATTTGGGTGGAATTAAGGGGACTGGGGGCAGAATTAAGGGGATTGGGGGCAGAATTAAGGGGACTTGGGTGGAATTAAGGGGATTTGGGGTGGAATTAAGGGGATTTGGGACAGAGTTAAGGGGATTTGGGTGGAATTAAGGGGATTTGGGGCAGAATTAAGGGGATTTGGGTGGAATTAAGGGGACTGGGGGCAGAATTAAGGGGATTTGGGGCAGAATTAAGGGGATTTGGGTGGAATTAAGGGGATTGGGGGCAGAATTAAGGGATTTGGGCGGAATTAAGGGGATTTGGGACAGAATTAAGGGGATTTGGGGTGGAATTAAGGGGATTTGGGACAGAGTTAAGGGGATTTGGGTGGAATTAAGGGGATTGGGGGCAGAATTAAGGGGATTTGGGTGGAATTAAGGGGATTGGGGGCAGAATTAAGGGGATTTGGGGCAGAATTAAGGGGATTTGGGCAGTCAAGAGGATTGGGGCAGAATCACAGTTCCTTCGACCGCGATGGCTCCTGTCCCGTCCCCCCATGTCCCCCCCCCGGGAGGCCCCATCCCACCCCCCCGTCACCCGCCCTGTCCCCCCCCATCCCCAGGCCGGGTTCAACAGCGGGGACGACGTGCACTACTACAACATCCCGGGCTCGCGCTCGCCGGCGGTGCTGCACATCGGCCGCAAAAGCAACGTGGGGGTGCCGGGGCGCTGGATCTTCCGCGTGGACAAGTTCACAGCCACCGAGGGGCCCCCCATCCCCATGGAGACCCCCAGCACCCCTTCGCTGACCCCCAGCACCCCCTCGCCGGCCCCCACACCACGCAGGACCACCAAGGAGAGGGTGTACATCTGCGGGTGGTGAGTGGCTGACCCGGATGCCTGGGTCCCCTGGGGTTGGGCGGCACCCAGATGCCTGGGTCCTCTTGGGGGGCACCCAGACACTGGGATCCCCTGGGGTTGGGGGGCACCCGGACACCTGGGTCCTCTTGGGGGTGGGGAGGGACACCCGGACACCTGGGTTCCCCTGGGGGTGGAGGGGGACAGCCGGACACCTGGGTCCCCTGTGGGTTTGGGGGGGGGGGGGGGGGTAGGGTGTGCCAGTTGGGAACACCCGGACGCCTGGGTCCCCTAACCCACCCACTCCCCACACACAGAAGGACATGCCACCACGGGGGACACGTTACCATGGAAACACCAATAAAGACTTGCCGAGCACCACGTGCGCATGCGTGTGTGTGTACACACGCGTGTGGGCAGTGACACGCGTGCCACACATGTCCTCATCCCCGCCTGTCCCCGTGAAGGGGGGACACAGGGCGGGGGGCAATGGTTGCCGGCGTTGCTGTCCCAGCATGGGGTGACACCGCCTGACGCTGATGCCACTGTGGGCCCAGCGCCAACAGGCGGAGACGTGCCGGGACACACACACACACACACACACACACCCCCTCCCGATGCACGCTGGGACACCCAGCACCAACTGACACGCTCACAGAGTGACGCACAGCTTGCTGTCACACCGCCATGTTGCGCTACACCCAGATAACGCCCGCCACCATACCACGCTACACCTGGACAACACCCAGCTTGCACACTGGCGTGACATATGTACACCCAGACAACATCCACGCTGCCTACTTCCTACACCTGGTTAACACCCGGCTCGCACACCCCTACGCTGCACTACACCGGGAGAACACCCGGCTCAGGCACCACCGTGCCACCACGCCAGACTACACCCTGTTAACAGCCGGCTGGCGCACTGGCACACCGCGACATCGCGTTACACCTGTGCAACACCTGGCTTGCGCACTGCCACATCGTGCTACACCCGGAGAACACCTGGCTCACGCACTGCCGTGCCGCCACGCCAGACTACACCTGGCTAGCAGCTGGCTCACCTATTGGCACGCTGCCACGCTGCATTACAGGCAGACAACACCCGGATAAACCACCACTGCACCGCACTACAGCCAGTGACACCCGGCGCCCACACCATGCTACAGCCGGTGACACCCGGCACCCACCCCGGGAACACCCCATGGCCCTGGGGGCCGGGTGCCTGGGTCCTGGTGGGGGGATGTGGTGGGGGTGCCGGGGGCAGAGCCAACAGCCGGCCGCCTGGGTCCCCTCCCTGTCAGCCGGTCAGGAATGCGTCGCCCCACCCCACCCCGAGAGGGGACCCGGGCGGCCGGGTGTCCCCTCCGTGACCCCACGGGGGCGGCGGGAAAGGCCTCAATGGGACCCTTGTGGGGGCAGCAGCCGGGGGCAGCGGGGTCAAGGTCCAGCGGGGGACCCGGGCGGCCGGCTGTGCGTGGGAGAACAAGGCTCCATTGAACCGCCCGGGGGACCCAGGCGGACGGGGGGGGGGGACCCGGGCGGATGAGGGGGACCCATGTGGCTGGGGGGGGACCCAGGCAGACAGGGGGGGACCCAGGCGGACGGGGGGGGGGGACCCGGGTGGATGGGGGGGACCCATGTGGATGGGGGGGCACCCAGGCGGACGGGGGGGGACCCAGGTGGACAGGGGGGGAGCCCAGGCGGATGGGGGGGACCCAGGCAGATGGGGGGACCCATGTGGATGAGGGGGGCACCCAGGCGGACGGGGGGGGACCCAGGCGGACAGGGGGGGGACCCAAGCGGACGGGGGGGGGGACCCGGGCGGATGGGGGGGACCCATGTGGATGGGGGGCACCCAGGCGGACAGGGGGGGAACCCAGGCGGACGGGGGGGGACCCAGGCAGATGGGGGGACCCATGTGGATGGGGGGACCCAGGCGGATGGGGGGGATCCAGGCGGACGGGGAGGGGAACCAGACAGATGGGGGGGACCCAGGCAGCCGGGGGGGGGGGACCCATGTGGATGGGGGGGGACCCAGGTGGATGGGGGGACCCAGGTGGACGGGGGGGACCCAGGCAGACGGGGGGGGGGACCCACGTGGACGGGGGGACCCAGGCGGACAGAGGGGACCCAGGAGGACGGGGGGGGACCCAGGTGGATGGGGGGACCCAGGCGGACAGAGGGGACCCAGGCGGACGGGAGGGGACCCAGGCAGCCGGGGGGGGGACCCAGGTGGATGGGGGGGGACCCAGGCGGACGGGGGGGGACCCACGTGGACAGGGGGGACCCAGGCGGACAGAGGGGACCCAGGCAGATGGGGGGGGACCCAGGCGGACGGGGGGACCCATGTGGACAGGGGGGACCCAGGCAGACAGAGGGGACCCAGGCGGACGGGGGGGAACCCAGGCGGATGGGGGGACCCAGGCGGACAGAGGGGACCCAGGCAGACAGAGGGGACCCAGGCGGACGGGGGGGAACCCAGGCGGACGGGGGGGGACCCAGGTGGACGGGGGGGGGGGGGGGGGACCCAGGTGAACGGGTCGATGGGGTTGGGGGGGGGGCTGGGAGGACACAGCCCCCTTTGAGCACCCCGGGGGGACCCAGGTGGCCGGGTGGGGTGGCGGCCAACAGTCCCCATGGAGCACCCCAGGGACCCAGGCGTTTGGGGGGTGGGTGTGGCTCCTGGCACCTGTGGCCCCGCCCACCTCGCGGTGACCCCGCCCTCCCTCAGGTGTAGCCCCGCCCCCTCCTAGGTGTGGTGTCGTGTCCCCGCCCCCGTTCCTCTTTTGCCCGTTGCTGGTGTGAGAAGGTGAGTAGGTGCACCCCGGACGCCTGGGTCCCCTGGGTGGGGGGTCCCCTGGGCGGGGGGGGTCCCCTGGGTGGGGGGGTCACCTGGGCGGGTGCTCTCCCGGACGCCTGGGTCCCTCCTTGCAAAGGCAGGGCCCTTGAACTGAGCAGGGGGGACCCAGGCGTCCGGGACCCCCCCCCCCAACGTCACCCGTCGAGGACCCAGGCGTCCAGCACCCCCATGTCCCCCAGGGAGGACCCAGGCGTCCGGGACCCCCCCCCAACGTCACCTGTCGAGGACCCAGGCGTCCGGCACCCCCATGTCCCCCAGGGAGGACCCAGGTGTCCGGGACCCCCCCAACGTCACCCATCGAGGACCCAGGTGTCCGGGACCCCCCCCACCGTCACCCATCGAGGTCCCAGGCGTCCGGGACCCCCATGTCCCCCAGGGAGGACCCAGGTGTCCAGGACCCCCCCCAACGTCACCCGTCGAGGACCCAGGCGTCCGGGACCCCCCCCAATGTCACCCATCAAGGTCCCAGGCGTCCGGGACCCCCATGTCCCCCAGGGAGGACCCAGGTGTCCGGGACCCCCCCCACCGTCACCCATCGAGGTCCCAGGCGTCCGGGACCCCCATGTCCCCCAGGGAGGACTCAGGCGTCCGGGACCCCCCCCCCCCAACGTCACCCATCGAGGACCCAGGCATCCGGGACCCCCATGTCCCCCAGGGAGGACCCAGGTGTCCGGGACCCCCCCCAATGTCACCCATCGAGGACCCGGGCCTCCAGGATGGCCCCCCCCCCAAAAAAGGGACCCAGGCCTCCGGGATGTGTGTGTGTGTGTGTGTGTGTCCCCCCAAAAGGGACCCCGGCCTCCGGGATGTCCCCCCCAACTCGGGCCCTCCCAGCAACGCCCCACTCAGGAATCCGTCGTGACTCACCCTCCCCTCCCCCACCCGGACGCCTGGGTCCACCCGGAGCGTGGGGGGGAGGGGGGGCACACACACACACCACCCCACCCCCCCCCCCCGGTGCCTGGGTCCCCCCCAACCCAGGACTGCCACCCCTCCCCAGGGGTCAAAGGTCACAAGATGGTGTGGGGCAGCCTGGGGGTCCTGGTGCTGCTGGCAGGTACTGGGATATACTGGGAGGAACTGGGGGGGGGGGGGGGGGCAACTGGGGGGGGACGGGGAGGGAACTGGGAGGGAATTGGGGGGGAACTGGGAGTAACTGGGGGGAACCAGGGAAACTGGGAGGGAACTGGGAGGGAACTGGGGGGAACTGGGAGTAACTGGGGGGAACTGGGGAAACTGGGAGGGAACTGGGGGGAACTGGGGGGAACTGGGGAAACTGGAAGGGAACTGGGGGGAACTGGGAGTAACTGGGGGGAACTGGGGAAACTGGAGGGAACTGGAGTGACTGGGGGGAACTGGGGAAACTGGGAGGGAACTGGGAGGGAACTGGGGGGAACTGGGGAAACTGGGAGGGAATTGGGGGGAAACTGGGAGGGAACTGTGAGAAACTGAGGGTGATTTAGGGGGGGAACTGGGGAAACTGGGAGGGAATTGGGGGGAAAACTGGGAGGGAACTGGGGAGAACTGGGGGGAACTGGGGAAACTGGGAGGGACGTGTGAGAAACTGAGGGTGATTTAGGGGGGAACTGGGGGAAACTGGGAGGGAACTGGAGTGACTGGGGGGAACTGGGGAAACTGGGAGGGAACTGGGAGGGAACTGGGGGGAACTGGGGAAACTGGAAGGGAACTGGGGGGAACTGGAGTAACTGGGGGGAACTGGGGAAACTGGGAGGGAACTGGAGTGACTGGGGGGAACTGGGGAAACTGGGAGGGAACTGGGAGGGAACTGGGGGGAACTGGGGAAACTGGGAGGGAATTGGGGGGAAACTGGGAGGGAACTGGGGAGAACTGGGGAAACTGGGAGGGAACTGTGAGAAACTGAGGGTGATTTAGGGGGGGAACTGGGGAAACTGGGAGGGAATTGGGGGAAAACTGGGAGGGAACTGGGGAGAACTGGGGGGAACTGGGGAAACTGGGAGGGACGTGTGAGAAACTGAGGGTGATTTAGGGGGGAACTGGGGGGAACTGGGAGGGAACTGGGGGTAATTGGGGTGGAACTGGGGGAACTGGGAGGGAATTGGGGGGGAATTGGGGAGAACGAGGGAAACTGGGAGGGAACTGGGGGGAACTGGGGGGCACTGGGACAGCTGAGCCTCCCCAACTGGTTTTTTGCTCCCCCCAGTTTTGTCCCCGGCGAGAGGGAACCCCCTCCCCCCTGGTGAGTGACTGGGACAAACTGGGACAAACTGGGAGGAGGGGAGGGGCCGTACTGGGCATGGGAGGGGGTTGGACTGGGCTGGGGGGGGGGTCATACTGGGAGGGGGGGGGGGCGTACCAGGAGGGGGGGGGGGGTCATAGTTGGGGGGGGGGGGGGTCATAGTGGGAGTGGGGAAGGAGCCCGCACTGGGAATGGGAGCGATTCATACTGGGAGCAGCGGGGGGTCATCCTGGGAATGGGAGTGGGTGGTACTGGGATGGGGGGGGGGGGCATCCTGGTGGCCCCCCCCCCCCCCCCCCCCGGGGGGACCCAGGTGTCCGGGTGTCCCCGAGGGGACCCAGGCGTCCGGGTCCCTCTGACTCCTCCCCCTCCCCACCAGATGCCACCAGTCCCTTCCAGTACGGTGAGTGGGACGGGGGGGGGGGGGGGGGGGGGGGGCGGGGTGTCCCTAAGGGGGGTGGCGGGGGGGGTCCCAAGGGGGGGGTTGATGGGAGGTCCCCAAGGGGGTGACAGGGGTGTCCCTAAGGGGGGGTGATGGGAGGTCCCCAAAGGGGGGTGATGGGGTGTCCCCAAGGGGGTGACAGGTGGGTCCCCAAAGGGGTGACAAGGTGGTCCCCAAGGGGATGACAGGGTGATCCCCAAGGAGGTGAAGGGGGTTTCCCCAAGGGGGTGACAGGTGGGTCCCCAAGAAGGTGACAAGGGTGTCCCCCAGGGGTGTGACAGACAGGTCCCCAAGGGGGATGACAGGGGTGTCCCCAAGGTGGGGTTGACGGGGTGTCCCCAAAGGGGTGCCAAGGTTGTCCCCAGGGGGCTGGCAGGGGTGTCCCCAAGGGGTGTGTGACAGGGAGGTCCCCAAGGGGGTGACGGGGTGTCCCCACTGTGTGTGTGTCCCCCAGACTGGCACCACCTGCGCGTGGCAGGGCTGGTGGTGGCTGCCATCCTCTGCGTCATCGGCATCATCGTCCTCTTCAGTGAGTGTCACCGGAGGGTCCCCGTGTCATTGGGGGAGGTCCCTGTGTCACTTGGAGGGTCCCCGTGTCACCTGGAGTGTCCCTGTGACACCAGGGGGTCCCTGTGTCACTTGGGGGGGGTGCCCATGTCACCAGGGTGGTCCCCAGGGAGTCCCCTGGGCTCGATGTCCCCTGGGGGGGTGACGTGTGTGTCCCCAGCACTTGTCACCTCTTGTGTCCCCTGCCAGGTGGGAAGTGCAAGTGCCGGAGCAAAGCCAGGTGGGATATGAGGGGACATGGGGGACATGGGGGATATGGGGACTTGGGGGGACATGGGGACTTGGGGGGACATGGAGGGGCATGGGGACACGGGGGGACGTGAGGGACATGGAGGACATGGGGGGACATGGGGGACATGGAGGACATGGGGACATTGGGGACACATGGGGACACGGGGGACATGGGGAGGTGGGGGCATGGGGGCACATGGGGGGTCATGGAGGACATGGGACATGGGGGACATGGGGACATCAGGGTGTCACAGCCCCCTGACCCCTCCCCCCTGCAGCCGCCGCTGTCCCCCTCCGGAGACGTCCCCCCTCGTCGGCCCTGGTAAGTCCCCTCCCCCCCCCCACCCCGGGGGGACCCAGGGGTCCGGGAGGGGACCCAGGGGTCCGGGCACCCCCTGACCCACCGTCTCTCTGCAGGAGCCGCCAGCACATGCTGAGGGTGTCCCCACGTGTCCCCAACCCCAGGGGGGACCCCGGTGTCCGGACGGCCCCAGTGGCATGTGGAGACAGGGAGGGGAGGAGCAGGTTTATTTTCGGGGTGAACCCCCCCAAAAAATCCAAGAAAAGGGGAAATTAATAAAAAAAACATTTAAAAAAGTAAATTTGGTTATTTGCAGGCAAGGGGAGCGTCCCCTGTGGTGGCATCAGAGGGGACAAGGAGGGGACAGAGGGACAAGGGCCGGTGGTGGCACTGGGGATGAGGTTGGGTGAATGGTGGCACCCAGACATGACAGGGTGGCATGGGGTTGATGGTGGCACCAGGAGGTGGCAAGGTGACGTGGGGCCAACGGTGACACTGGGGACAGGGGTGGCATGGGGCTAATGGTGATGCTGGGGACAATGTTGGGTGGATGGGGACGCTGGAGGGGACAGGAGTGACGTGAGATGTTGGGGACAGTGTGGTGCAGATGGTGACACCAGCAGGGGACAAGGTGACATGGCAGCTGACATCCCCATGTCCACAGTGACATGGTGGCCAGTGCCCCCATGTCCCTCAGGTGCCCAGGTCCGTGGTGGCCAACAACACGTCTCTCAGGCACGGAGGTCCACAGCGATGTGGTGGTTGATGTCCCCGTGTCCCCTGGTGCTCACATCCATGGGGACATGGTGACCAGGTCCCCAGGTCATCTATGGTGACATGATGGCCCATGTCCCCATCTCCCTTTGGCACCCAGGTGCACGATGACCTGGTGACTGATGTCCCCGTATCCTTCAGGCACCCAGTCCATGGTGAGGTGACATGACGGTTGATGTCTCCATGCCCCGTGCCCCCCCAGGTGCCACGTCCGTGGTGATGTGATGGCTGATGGCCGTGTCCTCAGGTGTCCAGGTCCACAATGACGTACTGGTTGACGTCCCCACGTCCCAGGTGCCCAGGTCCACCACAAAGTGACGGTTGATGTCCCCATGTCCTTCAGGGCCCCAGGCCCACAGTGACATGATGTCCTACAGGTGACAGGTCCACAATGACATCACAGTTGACATCCTATGTCCCTCAGCACCCAGGCCCATGATGACGGGGTGGTTGATGTCTCCACGTCCTTCGCGCTTCCAGGTCCATGGTGATGTGTGATCAATGTTCTCATGTCCCCATGACCCTCAGGTGCTCAGGCCCACGACGACATGACATTCCCGCGCCCGTCAGGCACCAAGGTCTATGATGGCATGGTGGTTGACGTCCCCGTGTCCCTCAGACTCCCAGATCCACCACAATGTAGCCGTTGATGTCCCCACATCCTCCAGGCACCCAGATCCATGCTGACATGGCGTCCCCGCGTCCTTCAAGCACCCAGGTCCGCAATGACATGGTGGTTGATGTCCCTATGTCCCTCAGGTGCCCAGGTCCGTGATTATGTGATGGCTGATGTTCCCGTGTCCCTCAGGCACCCAGGTCTATGGTGACAGTGGTTGATGATCCCGTGTCCCCGTGCCCTTCAGGGACACGGGTTCACGTGGACATGACATCTCTGCGTCCCTCAGGTGCCCAGGTCCATGGTGATGCAGCAACTGATGTCCCCATGTCCCTCCAGGTGCCCAGGTCCACGTTTACACAAGGTCCACATGTCTCCATGTCCCTCAGGCACCCAGGTCCACAGTGACATGATGGCTGATGTCCCACATCCTCCAGGCACCGGGGTCCAGGGTCACACGGTGTCCCCATGTCCCCACATCCCTCAGGCACAAAGGTCCACAGTGACGTGATGACCAATGTCCCTGTGTCCTTCAGGCACCCAGGTCCAGAGTGAGGTGATGCTTGATGTCCCCATGTCCCCATGTCCCTCAGGTGCCCAGCTCCACAGTGACATCATGGCCATGTCCCAGCATCCCTCTGGCACCCAGCTCCACAATGAGGTGATGTTTGATGTCCCTCAGACCCCCAGCTCCACAGTGACATGACGACCGATGTCCCATGTCCCTCAGGCCCAGCTCCAGGATGTTGATGTCCCCAGGTCCCTCAGGTGCCCAGATCCACAATGACATAGTGGCCGATGTCCCCATGTCCTTCAGGCACTCACCTCCATGCTACGACGCTTCATGTCCCCATGTCCCCAGGTGCCCAACTCCATGATGACGCGACGCTTGACGTCCCTCAGCCACCACAATGTGACGCTTGCCATCCCTCAAGCCCCCAAGTCCACGGTGACATGCCGGTAGATCTGGGTGGCCCCCTTGAAGCTGGAGGCCACCAGAAAGTGGCGGTGACCCAGGGAGAGGGGGGCGAAGGCACGGGGCGTGGGGCCAACAGCTCCTGGGCGGGCTCCAGGTGCCCACCGGGGCCAAGGCGGTAGACGCGGCTGGGGGCGTAGTCGTTGCCCAGGATCACATAGCGTTGGCCGGCCAGCGCCAACGGTTGGAAGACCAACGAGCCCCGCGCCGGCACCTGCTGCACCTCCCGGACATGGAGCCCTCCCAACGCATCACCTGGACACAGAGAACCATGGAAGTGGTTGGGTTGGGTTGGGTTGGGTTGGGTTGGGTGGGCAGCTCAGGGAGGGTTGGGTTGGGTGCTGACCATCACGGAAGGGTGGGGTTGGGTGGTGGGCATCGTGGGAAGGGTGTGGCTGGGTGGTAAGCATGATGGGAAGGGCTGCGTTAGGCCAAGAGCATCATGGGAAGGGTTGATAGGGGCATCGTAAACAAGTGATGGAGATGGCCCCCATGGACACAGGACAGAGATGAACGCCCGTGGCTACGTGGTGGAGACGGACACCCATGGACGTATGAACTCCATGGCCATGTAATGGGGCTGGACCGCCACGGACACCCGATGGTGACAGACCCCAACAGTCATGTGATGACCCCCCATGGACTCATGACGCTGGTGGCCCCCCATGAACACACGATGGTGAATGATCCCAACGGACATGTGATGGTGACGGGGACACCCCCCCCCCCCCGGACCCACGATGCTGGTGGCCCCCACAAACACGTGACGACGCTAGACGTGCCCCCACCCAGCCCCGCCCTCACCTTGGCATCCCCCAGGAAGCGGGTCAGGCAGAGGAAGACGTGGCCCCGCAGGCGGAAGTGCTTCGCGGCGTAGACATCGGGCACGTGGGGGATGTCAGTGTGGGGGGCAAAGGCCGCCCCACTCCACCGGTAGACCAGGGGCCTCCGCGTGCCGCTGCAGACCACCAAGGCCGGCCGGCCCCCCAGCTCCAGGAACTCCAGGTGGGTGTCACGGTGCCACGGCCGTAGGGCTTGGTGGGGGTAGAAGCCCCGTCCCCCCCAACGGAAGAGGGTGCTGGTGCCTCCCTTGGAGCTATCGGCCACCCCAAGGTACCAGTGACCCCCAAGACGGGCGCTGGCCACCGCGTGGGGACGTCGCAACCGGCCGCTCCCCAACGCCTGCAGCCGGACGAAACGGCTGCCGGGGCCACCCGCCCGGCGCCAGACGGCCGAGCCCCCACCGAGTTGGGCCACCACCACCACCAACGCCCCCCCCAGCTGCAGGGGGTGGCAGGCCACCGGCGACGAGCCTGCGCGGACAAGGACATGGGTGCTGTTAGGAAGGGGGTGGTGGAGATGACCACGGGGGGGATGTTGGGGACAGGGTGATGGAGACACCCTCCGGGGACACTGGGGACGTTGGCCATGGGGTGACTGGGATGACTTTACACGGTCAATGGAGACGTTAGGGTGATGGTGATGACCCTGTGGGGACACTGGGGACATTGGGGTTGGGGTGATGGGGGACAACTCTATGGGGACATCGGGGACGTTGGGGTCGGGGTGAGGATCCTATGGGGAAATTGGGGACATTGGGAGGGGATGACGATGACACCCCTATGGACACTGGGGTGATGGGAATGACCGTATGGAGACGTGGGGGATGTTGGGGACGGGGTGATGAAGACAACCCTGTGGGGACGTTAGGGTTGGGGTGACGGTGATGACCCCGTGGGGACATTGGGGAGGACCTTAGGCTTGATGTTGTAGTCCACAAGGGCATTTTGGGGTCCCTCTAGTTCATTTTTGGGGCACTGGGATGGGTTTTGGGGGTCCCCAGGGCATGTCTGACCTCCTCTTAGGACATTTTTGGGGTCCCTCAGGCCATATTCAGGGTGCCCCAACAATATTTGGTGTGTTAGCAGGGGTTTGGGCTCCTCAGGGGCATTTTTGAGGACCTCCAGGCCATTTTTGAGGTTCCTCAGAACATTTTTGTGTCCTCCAGGCCATTTTTGGGGTGCTGGCATGGGTTTGAGTCCCCAAGGGCATTTTTTAGGACCTCCAGGCTGTTTTTGAGGTTCTTCAGACCATTTTTGGTGTCCTCCAGGCCATTTTTGGGACCTCCTGGCCAGTTCTGAGGTCATTCAGACCATTTTTTTGGGTCCCCCCCGACCATTTTCGGAGTGCTAGCACGGGTTTTGGGGTCCACCAGGCATTTTTGGTGTCCTTCATGCCGTTTTTGAGGTTCCCCAGCCCATTTTTGAGGTCCCTCAGCCCATTTTTGGACCCCCTCCCTGACCATTTTTGGACACCCCCCCCGCCCAGATCTTGTGAGGGTTTCTCCTTACCATGGTGGGTTTTGGGGTGCCAGGACTCACCATTGATGATGGTGGGGGCCCGGAAGCGCCCGGCCAACTGGTCCCACTCCAGGAGGGCGCAGGCACCGGCGAAGGGCTGGGCCAGGGCCACCCCTGGGTGCCCCCCAGGGCGAAGGGCTCGGCCGCCAGCGAGGAGAAGGGCAGCGACTGGAAGGGTCGCAGCTCTGCGGGATCCCCCCGCCCCGTCAGCCCCCCCGCCCCGGACGCCTGGGTCCCCACCCCGACACCCCCACACCCCCACACATGCACACGGGGCAGGGGACCCAGGCCTCCGGGTGGGTATCGTCCCCCCCCCCCCCACCCCGGGGTCCTCCCTTGTCCCACCCTGGGGAGAGGACCCAAGCATCCAGGATGGGGGGGGGCTCAGGCAACTGGGATGGGGGGGGGGACCCAGGCATCCAGGATGGGGGGATCCAGGCGTCCGGGATGGGGGGGACTCAGGCAACTGGGGGGGGGGGGACACGGGGACCAGGACCTCAGGCGTCTGGGCCATACCGGAGACGAGGCAGTGGAAGTCCCGGGGCTGGAGCTGGGCCAGGGGGTGCCCTGATGGTGGGGGGGTCCCCGGCAGCGCCCCGATTCGGCGGGGGGGGTGGCGCTGCCCAACCAGGTCACCAGCCAGCGCAGGCGGCAGTCGCACTGGAAGGGGTTCCCCCGCAGGTCCTGCCCCCCGCCGTCCCCTCAGCCGGATGCCTGGGTCCCCCCAGGACTCCCATGTCCCCCCACGTCCCCATGTCCCCCCCATGTCCCCCTGTGTGTCCCCATGTGCTCCCATGTCCCCCACCCCCACGTCCCCCCATGTCCCCCTGTGTGTCCCCATGTGCTCCCATGTCCCCCATGTCCCCCATGTCCCCCCATGCCCCCCAATGTCCCCCCATGTCCCCCATGTCCCATGTCCCCCCATGTCCCACGTCCCATGTCCCCACGTCCATGTCCCCGTGTCCCCAACTCCCCTCATCCCCTATGTCCCCATGTCCCACATGTCCCCCCCATAGCCCCATGCCCCCCAGCATCCCTCCATGTCCCGTCCCCCCCCCCATGTCCCCATGTCACCCACAGCTGGGTCAGCGTTCTCCAGCCCCCTGGAAGAGGCCCGGGG
>NC_134977.1:1929200-2001567 GCF_965638725.1 Aptenodytes patagonicus | reverse complement strand
TCACCCACTTCTGCCCAATTTTGGCTCCCTTCTGCCTGCTTTTGCCTGCTTTTGCCAATTTTGGCTCCCTTCTGCCCGATTTTGCCCACTTTTGCCCAATTTTGGCTCGCTTCTGCCCGCTTTTGCCCACTTTTGCCTGCCTTTGCCCAGTCCTGCTCAGGTTGACCCACTTTTCGCCCAATATCACCCACTTCTGCCCAATTTTGGCTCCCTTCTGCCTGCTTTTGCCTGCTTTTGCCCACTTTTGGCTCCCTTCTGCCCGCTTTTGCCCACTTCTGCCCGCTTTTGGCTCGCTTCCGCCCGCTTTTGCCCACTTTTGCCCGCCTTTGCCCAGTCCTGCTCAGGTTGACCCACTTTTCGCCCAATATCACCCACTTCTGCCCGATTTTGCCCACTTCTGCCCAATTTTAGCTCGCTTCTACCCGATTTTGCCCACTTCTGCCCGCTTTTGGGCTCGCTTCTGCATGATTTTGCCCACTTCTGCCCGCTTCTGCCCACTTTTGCCTGCCTTTGCCCAGTCCTGCTCAGATTGACCCACTTTTCACCCAATATCACCCACCTTCTGCCCAATTTTGGCTCCCTTCTGCCTGATTTTGCCCACTTCTGCCCAATTTTGGCTCCCTTCTGCCTGCTTTTGCCTGCTTTTGCCCAATTTTGGCTCACTTCTGCCTGATTTTGCCTGCTTTTGCCCACTTTTGGCTCCCTTCTGCCCGCTTTTGCCCGCTTCTGCCTGATTTTGGCTCACTTCTGCCCAATTTTGCCCACTTTTGCCCAATTTTGGCTCGCTTCTACCCGATTTTGCCCACTTCTGCCCGCTTTTGGCTCGCTTCTGCCCGCTTTTGCCCACTTCTGCCCGCTTTTGGCTCGCTTCCGCCTGCTTTTGCCCACTTCTGCCCGCTTTTGGCTCGCTTCCGCCCGCTTTTGCCCACTTTTGCCTGCCTTTGCCCAGTCCTGCTCAGGTTGACCCACTTTTCGCCCAATATCACCCACTTCTGCCCAATTTTGGCTCCCTTCTGCCTGCTTTTGCCTGCTTTTGCCCAATTTTGGCTCCCTTCTGCCCGATTTTGCCCACTTTTGCCCAATTTTGGCTCGCTTCTGCCCGATTTTGCCCACTTTTGCCCGCCTTTGCCCAGTCCTGCTCAGGTTGACCCACTTTTCACCCAATATCACCCACTTCTGCCCGCTTTTGCCCGCTTCTGCCCGCTTTTGGCTCACTTCTGCCTGCTTTTGCCTGCTTTTGCCCACTTTTGGCTCCCTTCTGCCCGCTTTTGCCCACTTCTGCCTGCTTTTGGCTCGCTTCTGCCTGATTTTGCCCGCTTCCGCCCGCTTTTGCCCACTTTTGCCCGCCTTTGCCCAGTCCTGCTCAGGTTGACCCACTTTTCACCCAATATCACCCACTTCTGCCCAATTTTGGCTCCCTTCTGCCTGCTTTTGCCTGCTTTTGCCCACTTTTGGCTCCCTTCTGCCCGATTTTGCCCACTTTTGCCCAATTTTGGCTCCCTTCTGCCCGATTTTGCCCACTTTTGCCCAATTTTGGCTCGCTTCTGCCCAATTTTGCCCACTTTTGCCTGCCTTTGCCCAGTCCTGCTCAGATTGACCCACTTTTCACCCAATATCACCCACTTCTGCCCAATTTTGGCTCCCTTCTGCCTGATTTTGCCCACTTCTGCCCAATTTTGGCTCCCTTCTGCCTGCTTTTGCCTGCTTTTGCCCAATTTTGGCTCCCTTTTGCCCGCTTTTGCCCGCTTCTGCCCGATTTTGGCTCACTTCTGCCCAATTTTGCCCACTTTTGCCCAATTTTGGCTCGCTTCTACCCGATTTTGCCCACTTCTGCCTGCTTTTGGCTCGCTTCTGCCTGATTTTGCCCGCTTCTGCCCGCTTTTGCCCACTTTTGCCTGCCTTTGCCCAGTCCTGCTCAGGTTGACCCACTTTTCACCCAATATCACCCACTTCTGCCCAATTTTGCCCACTTCTGCCCAATTTTGGCTCCCTTCTGCCTGCTTTTGCCCACTTTTGCCTGATTTTGGCTCCCTTCTGCCCGATTTTGCCTGGTTCTGCTCCATTTGACCCACCTTTGCCCCCCAGGTGCCCCCCAAGGGGTCAAGAGATGCCATGGAGATGCGGGGGGGGTGGTGGTGGGGTGTTTATTTGGGGTGGGAGGTGGGTCTGAGGTGGGGTTGGACGTCTGAGGTGGGCTTGGTCCATCTGTGGTGGGGTCGGTCCATCTGTGGTGGGATCTGTGGTGGAGTTGGTCCATCCATGGTGGGGTTGGTCCATCCGTGGTGGGGTCGGTCCATCCATGGTGGGATCTGTGGTGGGGTCGGTCCATCCGTGGTGGGCTTGGTCCATCTGTGGTGGGGTCAGTCCATCCGTGGTGGGCTTGGTCCATCCATGGTGGGTTTGGTCCATCTGTGGTGGGGTCAGTCCATCCGTGGTGGGATCTGTGGTGGGCTTGGTCCATCTGTGGTGGGGTCAGTCCATCTGTGGTGGGATCTGTGGTGGGGTCGGTCCATCCGTGGTGGGATCTGTGGTGGGGTCAGTCCATCCGTGGTGGGCTTGGTCCATCCGTGGTGGGGTCGGTCCATCCGTGGTGGGATCTCTGGTGGGGTTGGTCCATCCGTGGTGGGCTTGGTCCATCCATGGTGGGCTTGGTCCATCTGTGGTGGGGTTGGTCCATCTGTGGTGGGATCTGTGGTGGGCTTGGTCCATCCGTGGTGGGGTCGGTCCATCCGTGGTGGGATCTGTGGTGGGGTCGGTCCATCCGTGGTGGGATCTGTGGTGGGGTCAGTCCATCCGTGGTGGGCTTGGTCCATCCGTGGTGGGGTCGGTCCATCTGTGGTGGGATCTGTGGTGGAGTTGGTCCATCCATGGTGGGCTTGGTCCATCCGTGGTGGGGTCGGTCCATCTGTGGTGGGGTCAGTCCATCCGTGGTGGGGTCGGTCCATCCATGGTGGGATCTGTGGTGGGGTCGGTCCATCCGTGGTGGGCTTGGTCCATCCATGGTGGGCTTGGTCCATCTGTGGTGGGGTCGGTCCATCTGTGGTGGGATCTGTGGTGGAGTTGGTCCATCCATGGTGGGCTTGGTCCATCTGTGGTGGGGTCAGTCCATCCGTGGTGGGCTTGGTCCATCCATGGTGGGCTTGTTCCATCTGTGGTGGGGTCGGTCCATCTGTGGTGGGATCTGTGGTGGAGTTGGTCCATCCATGGTGGGCTTGGTCCATCCGTGGTGGGCTTGGTCCATCTGTGGTGGGGTCGGTCCATCTGTGGTGGGATCTGTGGTGGAGTTGGTCCATCCATGGTGGGCTTGGTCCATCCGTGGTGGGGTCGGTCCATCTGTGGTGGGGTCGGTCCATCCGTGGTGGGATCTGTGGTGGGGTCGGTCCATCCGTGGTGGGGCCAATCCGAGTGTGATGAGATCAGTCCATCCACGGTGGGGTCTGTGCTTAGGTGAGTCCAGCCCTGGTGGGGTCAATCCAACCATGGTGGCCTCAGTCCACGCGTGGTGGGGTTGAGCCCACCGTGATGAGGTCAGCCCGGCCATAATGGCCTCTGGGGGGGCGGGTCAGTCGGTCAATCCATCGTAGGGTCAATCCATCCACGGTGGGGTCTGTGGTAGGGTCATGGTGGGGTTGGTGGTAGGTTCAGTCCATCCATGGTGGCGTCGGTCTGTCCGTGGTGGCATCGGTCTGTCCGTGGTGGCGTCGGTCTGTCCGTGGTGGGTCAGAGTGTCCATGGCGGGGGGGGGGTGTCAATCCAGCCATGATGGGATCAGCCCAGCCATGGTGGGGTCGGTCCATCCGTGGTGGGATCTGTGGTGGGGTCAGTCTGTCCACGATGGGGTCAGCCCAGTCATGGGGGGGGGGGGGGGGCGCGGAGGGGGGCGAGGTCCATGGTGGGCTTGGAGTGTCCGCGGTGAGGTCAGTCCACCCATCGCGGAGTCCATGGTAGGGCCAACCCGTCCACGATGGGGGTCAGCCCAGCCATGGCGGGGTCCACGGTGGGGCAGGTCAGTCCGTGGTGGGGTTCATCAGGCCTTGATGGGGTCAACCCAACCACGATGGGGTCCGTCGCGTGTGTGGTGGGGGTCAGTCCATCTGTGATGGTCTTGGTGGCTCTGCGGTGGGGTTGACCCTTTCTTGGTGGCTTCAGCCTGTCCATGGTGGGGTCAGATGGTCCCCGTTGGCTTCCATGGTGGGGTTGGCGGGTCCATGGTGGGGTTGGTGGGTCTGTGGTGGAGTCGGCGGGTCTGTGGTGGGGTTGGTGGGTCCGTGGTGGGGTTGGTGGGTCCGTGGTGGGGTTGGTGGGTCTGTGGTGGGGTCGGCAGGTCTGTGGTGGGGTTGGCGGGTCCATGGTGGGGTTGGTGGGTCCCTGGTGGGGTCGGCGGGTCTGTGGTGGGGTCGGCGGGTCTGTGGTGGGGTTGGTGGGTCCGTGGTGGGGTTGGCGGGTCCGTGGTGGGGTTGGCAGGTCTGTGGTGGGGTTGGTGGGTCTGCGGTGGGATTGGCAGGTCCGTGGTGGGGTTGGTGGGTCCGTGGTGGGGTCGGCGGGTCCGTGGTGGGGTCGGCGGGTCCGTGGCGGGACGAGGCGGCCTCAGTTCTCCCCTATTGTCTCCCGGATCCAGGGCAGGTAGTTGTAGACCTCGCTGTAGACCCCCGGCTTCCCCGCCTGCCCGCAGGGGTGGTCGCCCCATGAGACGATGCCTTGCAGGACTCCCTTGCAGATGAGGGGCCCCCCTGAGTCACCCTGGGGGGGGCGGGAAAAAAGGGACCGTGACAGGACCTCGGCCACGACCCCCGGCCAGGGAGGACACCAGGGCGGAGGTGGCAGGGACACACACACACACACACACACACGTGGTCATCGGTGGGGATGGCTGCTCTTGGGACCCAGAGATGTGGGACCAGGCACGGGGAGGTGGCCAGGGACCGGTGGGGTGGCAGGGACTGAGGAGATGTGGCCATGGGACGCGAGGACGTGGCCACGGGCCGTGGTCACGTCTTGAAGCCCAGGGGAGGAGGGGAGCGAAGGGACGCGGTTATGGGTGGTGGCAACGGGACGTGGGGACACAGCCACACCTCAAAGGCGAGGGGACAGGGGGACCACAGGCACGTGGCCACGGGAGCTGGGTACGCGGGGATGGGACATGCAGATGCGTCCACGTTTCAAAGCCCAAGGGACAAGGGGGACCAGAGGGAGGTGGCTGTGGGACATGGGGACAAGGCGGTGGGACACGGGGACACGGCTACGTCTCAGAGCCCGGGAGACGAGGGGGACCAGCGATGGTGGGACATGGGAACGAGGCCGTAGGACATGGGGAACGTGACTGTGGGACGTGGGGGACAAGGCGATGGGACACAGGGACACGGCTACGTCCCAAAGCCCGTGGGACAAAGGGGACCAAAGGGACGTGGTTGCGGGACACGGGGACAAGGTGATGGGACACGGAGTTGTGGCCGCGCTTCAAAGCCTGGGGGACAAAGGGGACCGCAAAGACAGGACCATGGGACACAGGGATGAGGCTGTAGGACATGGGGAAATGACCATGGGACACGAGGAGATGGCCGTGGGACATGGGGACAAGGTGACGGGACGTGGGGACACAGCTCCATCCCAAAGCCCATGGGACAAGGGGGAACCAAAGGGATGGGGCTGGGGGACGCGGTGAGGGGACATGGGGGCGTGGTGAGGGGACATGGGGGCGTGGTGAGGGGACATGGGGACGTGGCTGTAGGACGTGGGGACACGGGGACCTGGAGGTACCTGGCAGGAGTCCTTGCCCCCCGCAGCCACGCCGGCGCACAACATGTCCTCGGTGACTTTGCTGCCGTAGACCATCCGGCACTCGTTGTCACCCACCAGGGTGACGTTCACGCACTGGGGGGTGTCAGGGAAGGACTCTGGGATGGGGGGGGGGGGACACACGACACACGTGTCCAACCTGGGCCAGGGCTCTGAGCCCCGGACGCCTGGGTCCCTTCTCTGCAGAGATGCCACCACCCAACCCAGTGGCAGGTTGAGGGATCCACCCCTCGGATGCCTGGGTCCCTTCCCCACAGAGATGCCACCACCCAACCCAGCGGCAGGTTGAGGTGATCCACCCCTTGGACGCCTGGGTCCCTTCCCCGCAGAGATGCCACCACCCAACCCAGTGGCAGGTTGAGGGGATCCACCCCTCGGACGCCTGGGTCCCTTCCCCGCAGAGATGCCACCACCCAGCCCGAACGCCCGGGTCCCCCCCCGTACCCTGGGGGCTGGTGGTGGTGCCCCATCCCATGACGGTGCAGTTGGTGCCGGTGGCCGGGGGACTTCTGGGCAGGGCCAGGGGCTGGACGTAGGGGGTGATGGTGAAGGGAGGTTCAACGCGCAGCAGCATGAGGTCGTGGGCGTAGGCGCTGTCCCCCTCCGCAGAGTCAAAGCCGGGGTGGACCACGACGTCCACGGCCATGGCGTACTGCTCCTGCCCCGTCAGCCCTGCCAGGCTGTGCTCCCCTGCCAGCACCTGGATGTGGCTGGGGGGGGGGACACGGGGGGACAGGGGACATGTGAGGGACACGGCACCGCACTGGGGACATGGGAGGGCATGGCTGGGGACACGGGGGACGTGGCCATGGTGGGACATGGCCATGGAGGGACACGGTCGTGGAGGGACACGGCCATGGAGGGATGGTGATGTGAGGGATGGGGAATTTGGAGGGCATGGCTGGGGACATGGGGGACACGGCCGGGGACATGGGGGACACGGCCATGGTGGGACACGGCCATGGAGGGACGGTGATGTGAGGGACGGGGACGTTGGAGGGCATGGTTGGGGACATGGGGGACGTGGCCATGGTGGGACACGGCCATGGAGGGACACGGTCGTGGAGGGACGGTGATGTGAGGGACGGGGACGTTGGAGGGCATGGCTGGGGACATGGGGGATGTGGCCATGGTGGGACACGGCCATGGAGGGACACGGCCATGGAGGGACGGTGATGTGAGGGACGGGGACGTTGGAGGGCATGGTTGGGGACATGGGGGACGTGGCCATGGTGGGACACAGCCATGGAGGGACACGGCCATGGAGGGATGGTGATGTGAGGGACGGGGACGTTGGAGAGCATGGTTGGGGACATGGGGGACGTGGCCATGGTGGGACATGGCCATGGAGGGACACGGTCGTGGAGGGACGGTGATGTGAGGGACGGGGACGTTGGAGGGCATGGTTGGGGACATGGGGGACGTGGCCATGGTGGGACACGGCCATGGAGGGACACGGTCGTGGAGGGACACGGTCGTGGAGGGACATGGCCATGGAGGGACGGTGATGTGAGGGACGGGGACATTGGAGGGCATGGTTGGGGACATGGGGGACGTGGCCATGGTGGGACATGGCCATGGAGGGACACGGCCATGGAGGGACGGTGATGTGAGGGACGGGGACGTTGGAGGGCATGGCTGGGGACATGGGGGACGTGGCCATGGTGGGACACGGCCATGGAGGGACACGGCCATGGAGGGATGGTGATGTGAGGGACGGGGACGTTGGAGAGCATGGTTGGGGACATGGGGGACGTGGCCATGGTGGGACATGGCCATGGAGGGACACGGTCGTGGAGGGACGGTGATGTGAGGGACGGGGACGTTGGAGGGCATGGCTGGGGACATGGGGGACGTGGCCATGGTGGGACATGGCCATGGAGGGACACGGTCGTGGAGGGACGGTGATGTGAGGGACGGGGACGTTGGAGGGCATGGTTGGGGACATGGGGGACGTGGCCATGGTGGGACACGGCCATGGAGGGACACGGTCGTGGAGGGACACGGTCGTGGAGGGACATGGCCATGGAGGGACGGTGATGTGAGGGACGGGGACATTGGAGGGCATGGCTGGGGACATGGGGGACGTGACCATGGAGGGACACGGCCATGGAGGGACACGGTCGTGGAGGGACATGGCTGTGGAGGGACGGTGATGTGAGGGACGGGGACGTTGGAGGGCATGGCTGGGGACATGGGGGGGACCTGGCCACGAAGGTGTGGGGACATGAAAGACATGACCACGGAGGGATGGGGACGTGAGGGACGTGGATGTGAGGGACATCGAATAGCACGGCCAGGAAGGTGCAGGGACATGAGGGATGGGGACAAGAGGTGGCGTGAGGGACGGGGACGTGAGGGACACGGCCAGGAGGGATGGGGACGTGGGGGATGGGGACGTGGGGGATGGGGACGTGAGGGACACGGCCAGGAGGGATGGGGACGTGGGGGATGGGGACGTGGGGGATGGGGACCTGAGGGACACGGCCGGGGAGGGATGGGGCACAGGTCGTGAGGACCCAGTTCTCTGCCCGCTTTCCCCTCCCAGTTCCTCCCAGTTCCCTTCCCAGTGACTCCCAGTGCCCCTCCCAGTGCTGCCAGTGCCACTCCTAGTGCATCCCAGTAACCCCAGTTCACCTCCCAGTGCTCCCAGTCCCCTTCCCAGTGCCTCCCAGTGCTGCCAGTGCCACTCCTAGTGCATCCCAGTAACCCCAGTTCACCTCCCAGTGCTCCCAGTCCCCTTCCCAGTGCTCCCAGTCCCCCCTCCCAGTGACTCCCAGTGCTCCCAGTGCCACTCCTAGTGCATCCCAGTAACCCCAGTTCCCCTCCCAGTGCTCCCAGTCCCCTTCCCAGTGCCTCCCAGTGCTGCCAGTGCCACTCCTAGTGCATCCCAGTAACCCCAGTTCCCCTCCCAGTGCTCCCAGTCCCCCTCCCAGTGCCTCCCAGAGACTCCCAGTGCCCCTCCCAGTGACTCCCAGTAACCCCAGTTCCCCTCCCAGTGCTCCCAGTCCCCTTCCCAGTGCTCCCAGTCCCCCTCCCAGTGACTCCCAGTGCCCCCAGTGCCACTCCTAGTGCATCCCAGTAACCCCAGTTGCCCTCCCAGTGCTCCTAGTGCCCCTACTAGTGCCTCCCAGTGACACCCAGTGCCCCTCCCAGTGCCCCCAGTGCCCCTCCCAGTGCCTCCCAGTCCTCCCAGTTCCCCTCCCAAGCGCCCCAGTGCCCCTCCCAGTGCTCCCAGTCCCATTCCCAGTGACCCCAATTCCCCTCCCATGGCCCCCGTCCTACTCCCAGTGCCTCCCAGTGCCCCCCCTCCCCACCTGCTCTGGCAGTGGGCGGCCGTGAGCACCCACTGGGTGCTGAGCAGGGCTCCCAGTCCCCTTCCCAGTGCTTCCCAATGCCCCCCAGTTCCCCTCCCTTCCCCTCCCAGTGCCTCCAGTTCCCCTCCCGGTGCCTCCCAGTGCCCCCCCCCGACCTGGTCTGGCAGTGGGCGGCCGTGAGCACCCACTGGGTGCTGAGCAGGGCCCCCCCGCACTGGTGCTGGTCGAAGTAGAAGAGGAGGACGAGGCCGGGGTGGGCCAACGCGGGGCACTCGCTGCCCCCCAGGATCCGTTCGCCCCACGGCCAGGCTGGGGGGGGGTGTGTGTGGGATGTTGGGGGCTACCGGGACAACCCCCCCCCCCGCCCCCAGGACCTCCCCACCCGGGGGCACCCACAGGGCCCCCCCCCTCCCTCCATCCCCACCCTTGGCACCTCGTACCCCTATCTCCATCCCAGGAACCCCCCCCAGCACCCCCTTGTCCCCACCCTGGGCACCCACAGGATTCCCCCCCCCCCCCCCCCCCCCCCACCTCAGGGACCTCCCCCCCCACCCTGGGCACCCCCTTGTCCCCATGCTTGGCCCCCCCAGGGACACCCCCCCCCACCCGCACCCTGATCCCCACCTGGGGGGGGGGAACCCCTCTGAACCCCCATTGCCACCCCGGACACCCACAGGGACCCCTCCGTACCCCCAGCCCCACCATGGGGACCCCCCCTGCCCCCCCCCAACCTCTCACCGGGGGTCACCAGCGCCAGGAGGAGGAAGAGGAGGAAGAGAGGGGCCGCCATGGTGGGGGGCTGAGGGTTGGGTGCTGGGGGGGGGGGGTCTGGGTGCCCCCGGCTATCAAGGCTTTGCGTTAATTATTAACGGGGGCTCGTTAGCTGCCCCCCTTCCCCCCCCCCCCATGTTTGCTTGGTGACATTCCCCAGGCAGGTGCCACGTTCACACCCCACCCCACCCCACGGCGTGGGGGGGGCCTGGGGTGGCCATGGAGTGGCCATGGGGCTGAGTAAGGGGGGGCCCGGACACCCGGGTTCCCTGGGGCAATGGGGCAGAGTAAGGGCGTCCCAGTGGGGTGGTTATGGGGTGAAGCGGGGCAGCCCTGGACACCTGGTTCCCCTATGGTGTCTATGGGGTGAAGCTGGACCACTATGGGATCTATGGGGTGAAGTGGGGCAGTCCTGAACACCTGGGTCCCCTACGGTGTCTATGGGGTGAAGCTGGACCACTATGGGATCTATGGGGTGAAGTGGGGCAGCCCTGGATGCCTGGGTCCCCTACAGTGTCTATGGGGTGAAGTGGGGCAGCCTTGGACGCCTGGGTCCCCTACAGTGTCTATGGGGTGAAGCTGGACCCCTACAGGATCTATGGGGTGAAGTGGGGCAGCCCTGGACGCCTGGGTCCCCTACAGTGTCTATGGGGTGAAGTGGGGCAGCCCTGGATGCCTGGGTCCCCTACAGTGTCTATGGGGTGAAGCTGGACCCCTACGGCATCTATGGGGTGAAGTGGGGCAGCCCTGGACGCCTGGGTCCCCTACGGTGTCTATGGGGTGAAGTTGGACCCCTACGGCATCTATGGGGTGAAGTGGGGCAGCCCTGGATGCCTGGGTCCCCTACGGTATCTATGGGGTGAAGTGGGGCAGCCCTGGACGCCTGGGTCCCCTACGGTGTCTATGGGGTGAAGTGGGGCAGCCTTGGACGCCTGGGTCCCCTACAGTGTCTATGGGGTGAAGCTGGACCCCTACGGCATCTATGGGGTGAAGTGGGGCAGCCTTGGACGCCTGGGTCCCCTACGGTGTCTATGGGGTGAAGTTGGACCCCTACGGCATCTATGGGGTGAAGTGGGCAGCCCTGGATGCCTGGGTCCCCTACGGCATCTATGGGGTGAAGTGGGGCAGCCCTGGACGCCTGGGTCCCCTACAGTGTCTATGGGGTGAAGTGGGGCAGCCTTGGACGCCTGGGTCCCCTACAGTGTCTATGGGGTGAAGTGGGGCAGCCTTGGACGCCTGGGTCCCCTACAGTGTCTATGGGGTGAAGCTGGACCCCTACAGGATCTATGGGGTGAAGTGGGGCAGCCCTGGACGCCTGGGTCCCCTACGGTGTCTATGGGGTGAAGTTGGACCCCTACGGCATCTATGGGGTGAAGTGGGGCAGCCCTGGATGCCTGGGTCCCCTACGGCATCTATGGGGTGAAGTGGGGCAGCCCTGGACGCCTGGGTCCCCTATGGTGTCTATGGGGTGCCCCGATGCCCCCCCCCCGTTCCCTGCCCGCCTCCTGCCTGCTCCCTGCCAGATTAACGTCGGATTAAGCGAATCCCGCCCCCCTCCCCTCCGACGCGGTGGGACGACAGCCGCGCCTCGGGCGTGGCGCGGGCGCTGAGGTCATCGTATGGGACGGTCGTCATTAACGCTAATTACAGTCATCACGATTTTAGGGCCATAATCAGGAGAACAAAACAGCCTCCCTGCCCGCCTCGGGCCCGCCGCAGGTGATTGGCCGGCCGTGGGGGGAGCCCCGCCCCACAGGGGGAGGTGGCAACCCCCCTCGCGCAGGGTGCCCGACCAATGGCGTGGCCCCAGGTTGTGGGTGGGTCTTGGGAAGAGCCCGACCGACGGTGTGGCCCTGCTTTGGGGTGGGTGGGTCTTGGGAAGAGCCCGACCGACGGTGTGGCCCTGCTTTGGGGTGGGCGGGACTTGGGAAGAGCCCGACCAATGGTGTGGCCCTGCTTTGGGGTGGGTGGGACTTGGGAAGAGCCTGACCAATGGTGTGGCCCTGCTTTGGGGTGGGTGGATCTTGGGAAGAGCCCGACCAATGGTGTGGCCCCACTTTGGGGTGGGTGGGTCTTGGGAAGAGCCCGACCAATGGTGTGGCCCTGCTTTGGGGTGGGTGGGACTTGGGAAGAGCCCGACCAATGGTGTGGCCCTGCTTTGGGGTGGGTGGGTCTTGGGAAGAGCCCGACCAATGGTGTGGCCCCACTTTGGGGTGGGTGGGTCTTGGGAAGTGCTCAACCAATGGTGTGGCCCTGCTTTGGGGTGGGTGGGTCTTGGGAAGAGCTCAACCAATGGTGTTTCCTCAATCTGAGGTAGGCGGGTCCTGGGAAGAGCTCGACCAACAGTGTGGCCCCGCTTTGGGGTGGGTGGGTCTTGGGAAGAGCCTGACCAATGGTGTGGCCCCGCTTTGGGGTGGGTGGGTCTTGGGAAGAGCCCGACCAATGGTGTTTCCTCAATCTGAGGTAGGCGGGTCCTGGGAAGAGCTCAACCGATGGTGTGGCCCCGCTTTGGGGTGGGTGGGTCTTGGGAAGAGCCCGCCCAATGGTGTGGCCCCACTTTGGGGTGGGTGGGTCTTGGGAAGAGCCCGACCAATGGTGTGGCCCTGCTTTGGGGTGGGTGGGTCTTGGGAAGAGCTCAACCAATGGTGTTTCCTCAATCTGAGGTAGGCGGGTCCTGGGAAGAGCCCAGCCAATGGTCTTGCCCCATTTTGGGCTGGGTGGGTCTTGGGAAGAGCTCAACCAACGGCATTTCCTTGACCTGAGGTAGGTGGGTCTTGGCATTGGCCCAGCCAATGGCATTTCCCTCACTTGGGGATGGGAGGGCCTTGGGTTGAGCCCACGCGGTGACATTTCCCCAGTTTGAGGTAGGTGGGTCTTGGGGAGCGCCCAGCCAATGGCCTTCCCCTTCATCTGAGGTAGGCGGGTCTTGGGGAGGGCCCAGCCAACGGCATCTCCCCGATTCGGGATGGGCAGGCTGGGCCGCCCGCCTGCCGTGGGCCCCGCCCCCCGCCCCCCATCTTCTCTTTGGAGCTCAAGGCTTGACGGCCGCGACCCCCCTCCCCCAGATGCCGCCGCCTTCCAGCCGGGCAACACTGGCTCGTCCCCTCTCAACCGTGGAAGGAACGTCCCCGTTGGGGCCGCGCCGCCGAAGGCGGTGCCACCGGCGAGTCCCGAGTCCTCCTCAGAGAGCCAAAGCCCCCCCAGATGCCTCCTCCAGAAGGCGGGAGCCCTTTCTCCCCGCCAACCCTTCCCCCCGAGGGCTGCGAAGCCCCCCCCCCCCCCCCAGGGCGGCTGCGGACACCGTCTCGGGAGACCCCCGGATTTGGGGACGAAGGACAGCGAGTAAATCCTGAAGGACGCCCGGAGGCGGGGCAGGGTGGAGAAAGTGACCCCTGACACCCCCCCCCGCCCCCCCGGCGCCGCCGTCAGGGGACGGAAAGGCACAACCAAAACAATACACGCGGCCGCCAGCCGAAGAAGAACCCAGTGAGCACCGAGTTGACCAACCGTCATCGGGTTGGGTAACCCTTGTTGGATTGGCCAAGCCCCTTGTGGGGCTGGCCAGCCGTCGTCATTGGTTGGGTGACCCTCACCGGGTTGCCCGCCTCCCTTGGGTCGGCCAACCGTCACCAGCTGGGCTGACCCTCCTTGGGTCGGCCAACCGTCACCAGCTGGGCTGACCCTCCTTGGGTCGGCCAACCGTCACCAGCTGGGCTGACCCTCCTTGGGTTGGCCAACCGTCGGTGCGTTGGGTGACCCTCACCCCTTGGATGACCCTTGTTGCATCGCCTGATGCTCGTTGGGTTCTTCGTTCCCATTGGATAGGCCGTTGCTGGAAGGCCAGCAGTCACTGAAGCTGGGCAACCCTCTTTTGGGTGGGCACCCTGGTTGAGTCGACCAACTCCGTTTGGGTCGGAGGACTTTGCCCTCACCGGCGTCCCACGTCCTCGGTGCCATCGATAGGCCACCGCGGCCACAGGTCTTGGCTCCTTGGGAGGCGACAGGTAGGAGATGGCGGGTGAAGGAAACGAGGTTTGTCTTCAAATAAAATCAACTCCTCCTCCCGGCCAGGCACATATTTTGGGGATGGTGGGAAGGAGCTGACCTCAAAACGAAGCCCGTGGCCATTGGGTGGACACTGGGCCTGTGGATGACCCTGGAGGAGAAGCAAGGTCTGGGATTGATCTTGAAATCTATTTTTTTTTTTGGGGGGGGGGGGGGGGGCAGGTTGAAAGGACAAAATTTCCCGCCAAACATCACAACGCTTTAATTTCTCCTGCCTTCCCACCCACCCTCTCACCAGCTCTGGCTCTACCCACAACCTCGCCGTGGTCTCTGTTGTCCCAGCGGCCTGCCCCCCCGGCGAGCGGCGGTAACGCGGCCGCGGTCCTCCGCCCTCCCCCTGGCCACTTGGAGGTTGCCGGAGTGTCACTAGTTGTCCTTCATGGTCTTCTGGATCCACTGGGCGTATCTACAGACCTTGGTGTAGACACCGGGTCTCTTGGGCTGCCCACATTTCTCCATGCCCCAGGACACGATGCCTTGGAGGGTCCCGTTGCAAACCAGAGGTCCTCCGGAGTCGCCCTACGGAAAGACGCGGTGTGAACCCGCCGTTCTCCACCGGCATCGCCCAACCCTTGGTGGGGTTGGCCGACTCCCTGTGGCTTGACCCACCGTTGTTGGGTCTCATTGGGTTTGGGGCCACCTCGCCGGGTCGGCCAACCGTCGGTGGATCGGCCAACCGTCGTTGGGTCGGTCACCTCCGACTGGTTTGGTCAACCTTTTTGGGGCTGGTGATAACCTACGACCGGGTTAACCAAGCCACGACATCGGGCCGTCTGACTCTTCGAGTTGCTCCACCGGCATTGCGCTGGGTGACCAGCTCCCGTTGGGTCAGCTAACGCTCGGTGGCGTGTTTAACCACGGCTGGGATTGGTCAACCACCCCAGTGGGTTGTCCGAATCTCTTTGGGTTTTCCAGCCGTTGCCGAGTTGGCCCGGTTCTACTCGAGTTGGCCCGGTTCTACTCGAGTTGGCCCGATTCTACTCGAGTTGGCCTGGTTCTACTCGAGTTGGCCCGATTCTACTCGAGTTGGCCAACCCTTGTTGGGTTGAAGAACCAACACTGGGTTCTTCAACTCCTCTTGGGTCGGCCGGCTGTCGTCGAGTTGCCCGACGGCGAATGATTCGGCCAACCCTTGGTCGGTTGAAGAAAGCCGCTGGCTTGGCCGACCCTCATCGGGTTTCACGAGCCGCCCGTTGGGCTGGCCACCAGAGGAAGACCCCTTCGTGCCGACAAGGGGACGTCGCCCCTTCTTGCCCGCGAGGTCCACCTTGGAGACAGGTGGAAAATTGGCAACGGCAGAGGGGGACGTTTTGGCCGTACCTGGCAGGAGTCCCTACCGCCTTGGAGGCTCCCGGCGCACAGCATGTTCTCGGTGATGGAACCGGGGTATAACCGGTGGCACTCGGCCGTCGAGAAGATGGTGACGTTGACGCACTGCAAGACGTCCGGGTAAGAGACTGAGACGGGAAACGGAGGGGGGTGGGGGGAAAGAAAGAAACCAGAAGCAATCGACCCGGGAACCGGCAGAAATTTCCCCTCCCCCCGCCCGCCCCCCCCCCCCAGCCAAAAAAAACCTCCCGACGCCGACGACACCGCCCCGCCCCGCCCCGCCCCGCCCCGCCCCGCCCCTGGAGAAGAGGGAGTTGCGTCTCCCCCGGTGAATTCACTTCTCCGGCTTGGCTTTGGGGAGAAAAATGGGCTGTTTGGGGGCATTTTCAACCTCTCAGATGGAAAGTCACCCGTGGAGACGCCGCCCACGGCGGGTGAAACCTCCCCCCCCCCCGGGGGAATTTCTGAGGCGGGAGAGGGAAACCCCAGAAATGGGGTCTTTTTTTTGGGGTGCCTTCTCCTAAATTCTGTCTTGTTTCGCTTCGTTACGTTTTCCTTTCGTTTCCTCTAATTTAATTCGTTGACACGCCTGAGGGACGGGATGCCGTCCAGAGGGACCTGGACAAGCTGGAGAAGCGGGCCCGTGTGAACCCCGTGAGGTTCGACAAGGCCAAGTGCAAGGTCCTGCACCCGGGTCGGGGCGATCCCCCGGTATCGATAGGGGCTGGGGGATGAAGGGACGGAGAGCGGCCCTGCCGAGAAGGACTTGGGGGGACTGGGGGGGGGGGGGGGGTGAAAAGCTGGACGTGAGCCGGCAACGTGCGCTCGCAGCCCAGGTGGCCAACCCTCTCCTGGGCTGCGTCCAAAGCAGCGCGGCCAGCAGGGCGAGGGAGGCGAGGGAGGGTGAGACACACACACACACCCCCCCCCTACCCCGCGGGCGCTGCGTCCAGCGCTGGAGCCCTCAGCGCGAGGAAGACAGGGACCTGTTGGAGCGGGTCCGGAGGAGGGCCACGAAAATGATCAGAGGGGGGGTGGAACACCTCTCCCGTGAAGAAAGGCTGAGAGAGTTGGGGTTGTTCAGCCTGGAGAGGAGAAGGCTGCGGGGAGACCTTCTTGCGGCCCGTCAGTACTTCAAGGGGGCTTAGAAAAAAGATGGCGGCAGACTTTTTAGCGGGGCCCGTTGCGGCAGGACACGGGGGAACGGCTTGAAACTAAAAGGGGGGGTCGATTTCGACTAGATCGAAGGCAGAAATTTTTGACGCTGAGGGTGGTGAGACACCGGCCCAGGTCGCCCAGGGAGGTGGGGGATGCCCCATCCCTGGAAACGTTCCAGGTCGGGCTGGACGGGGGCTCTGAGCGACCTGCTCTCGTTGAAGATGGCCCTGCCCGCGGCAGGGGGGGGGGTTGGGCTCGGTGACCTTTAGAGGTCCCTTCCAACCCAAACCTTTCCGTGATTCTATGGTTCTACATTACTATTTTATCCCGTTCCAGCCGTTTTTTCCTCCGGGGTTTTAAAGTTAGCTTTAATTTTATTCTCTGTGCTTAATTTAATTTTATTCTGCTCCCTTCTCTCCTACTTAACCGACTTTCTTTCATTTAATTTATCTTTGGCTTTCATTGCCTTTGTTTGATTGTTTCCCCCCCCTTCCTTTCCCTTATTTCCTTTTCAGTTGACAGAAATCCATGCTGTTTATTTCTCATTTAATCCGTTATTCGATTTCTAGGACTTCAGGTGTTTTTAGGGTGTTCCTTCTGACTTCTTTTCATCCTATTTGGTATAAATTAACCTAATTTCATGTTATTTCCTTCCCTTTCCTCCTCTGCCGCCCCTTTTTGTTCCCGTTTCTTTGGAGAGGACCCAAGTGTCCAGGAGACCACCCAGGGGTCCAGGAGAGGACCCAGGTGTCCAGGAGAGGACCCAGGTGTCCAGGAGACCACCCAGGGGTCCAGGAGAGGACCCAGGTGTCCAGGAGAACACTCAGGCATATGAGAGAGGATCCAGGCACTCCTGAGAGGATGCCGGTGCCCAGGAGGGGACTCGGGTGTTCAGGAGAAGACCCAGATGTCCAGGAGAGGACCCAGATGTCCAGGAGAGGACCCAGGTGTCCAGGAGAGGACTCAGGTGTCCAGGAGGGGACCCAGATGTCCAGGAGAGGACCCAGGTGTCCAGGAGAGGACTCAGGTGTCCAGGAGGGGACCCGGATGTCCAGGAGAGGACGTAGGTGCCCAGGAGGGGACTTGGGTGTTCAGAAGAAGACCCAGGCATCTGGGAGGGGACCCAGGTGTTCAGGAGAGGACCCAGGCACTCATGAGAGGACCAAGGTGCCAAGGAGATGACCCAGATGTCCGGGGGGGGGGGGAAACGCACTCCTCAAGGAGAGGACCCAGGCCTCCAGGAGGGGACCCAGGCCTCCAGAAGAGGCCACGGGTACTGGGTACCTTCTGGGGAGGTGGTGGCCCCCCATCCCGAGGTGGTGCAGGTGGTGCCAGGCTCTGGGAGGCAGGAGGCCACGGGGATGGGATGGATCCTGCTGGTGAGGGTGACGGGCGTCAGGAGCTTTATCATCATGATGTCGTTGTCCTTGGTGGTGGGGTCGTAGTTGGGGTGCGACACCAACTTCTGCACCATCTTCTGCACCTCGCCCCACTCCCGCGTGTAGAGGCTGTGCTTGCCCAGGCGGATGGTGGTGATCCTACGGCAGGCAGGAGGGAGGCGTGGGACACGCAGCGAGGTGGCTAGGACCACAAGACCATGGCCCACGTGTGGGGTTTGGAGGCCACGGTGTGGCCACGGCGCTTGTGGGGCATGGCATGGCTGGCACACGTAGGACATAGGCAGCCTGGCCCCATATATGGGACATAAAGACTGTGACGTGGCCGTGGCTCCTGTGGGACGCGGCATGGCCGGGACACGTGTGGGATGTGGGGACTGCAGCACGGCCACGGCACGCGTGGGACACGGCCCGGCCCGTGAACGGGACATGGAGACCACGGTGCGGCCGTGGCATGTGGTGGGACACAGCATGTCCAGGCCGCGTGTGGGACATGGAGAGCATGGTCCACGTATGGGGTACGGAGGCTGCGATGCGGCCGCAGCACTTGTAGGACATGTGCGGGACACGGGGTCTGCAGCGTGGCCAGGACACGTGTGGGACACGGCGTGGCCCATGTATGGGACCGGGGTGCGTGCGTGACACGCACGGCGTAACCAGGACACGTGTAGACAACAGAGATCGCAGCATGGCCATGACCTGCATGGGACCACGACACAGGACATGCGTGGGCCATGGAGACCGTGACGCCGCGTGGGACCGGGGCACACCACGGCAGGGTGGGGTGGCACAGCGGGGGGGGTGCAAGCCGCGTGGGGCAGGGGACGCGGCGCAACCGTGGCATGCAAGAGGTCACTCTTACCCCGGCATGGTGCAGTGGGCTGCCGTCACTACCCACTGCCGGGCCACGAGGACGCCGCCGCAGTAGAGCTTGTACATGTCGAGGATGGCCACCTGCCACGGCTGCGAGTGGGGCTCGCAGTCCATGCCGCCCACCACGCGCGTTTCACCCGCCACCGAGGACGCTGCAAGGGATGAGGGACGGGGGGAGACACGTGTTAGCGCCACCGCACGCGTGTCTGCACCGCTGGCCGGACCCTCCACCCCGGCACTCACCCGTGGATGCCACCAAGACCAGGGCTCCCAGCAGCTTCATGGTGCCCCATAGTCTGGGGGCCACCATGGCTCGCACCTCCATCGCCGTGGCCGCTGTGGGGCAGAGGCGTTAGTCCCGTGATGGGGGTTTTGCCCTTCATGGCTCCACCTGGACCCTCTGCCCCACTCCCCCGCTCCAGGAGAAGGTGAGATGTTTCTTGGGGCATCGTGGTACCTCCACGCATTTTTTTTGGGGGGGGGGGGGGGGGCATTGCGGTAGCTCTACACCATTTCGGGGTCTACGCCAGTGTGGCGGCCCCCCCCCCCCCCCCCCCCCCAGTCCCCTCCGCCCAGCGGTCGGAGCTGCACAATTCGCCCCGTCATCACGCTTTTGCAACGGTGACATCATTATCCCAAGTGCCACGGCGGCAATCAACACAGTCATCGTTAATGAGGCCCGTAATTATGGGCTCCACCAACTCCTCTGCCTCCCCCTCCTTGTCTTGAGGCGATTGACCTCCCAGCACCTCACGCTGCCCTTGGATGCCTCCCTCCAGCTGGGGCTGTGGGTCGTGCCCCCTGGAGATATGGGTCGTGGCCCCCCCCCCCCCATGGTTGGGGGTCATGGGTCTTCAAGGCTGTGGGTTGGAGGCACCCTTGGATGTGGGTCATTGCTCCCCGTGGACATGGGTTGTGGGTTGCAAGGACATGGGTCATTGCTCCCGGTGGTTGTGGGTCGTGGTCCCCCATGGCTGTGGGTCATGGTTCCCCATGGGTCACGGTTCCCCATGGCCGTAGGTCACGGTTCCCCATGGCTCTGAGTCATGGTTTCCCATGGCCATGGGTTGGAGGCCCCCATGGCCACGGGTCATTGCTCCCCATGAACGTGGGCCATGGTTCCTCACGGCAGTGGGTCATTGCTCCCCATGGAGGAGGGTTGTGGGCCCCATGGAAGCGGATCAAGGCTCCACGTGACTGTGGGTCACGGTTCCCATGGCCATGGGTTGGAGCCACCCATGGGTGTGGGTCAACCACTCCCTGTGGACATGTGCCATGGGGCCCCACAGATAAAGGAAATGGGTCCCATGGGCGCAGGTCATTGCTCCCCGCTCCCCATGGAGAGGGGTGGTGGGCCCCATGGACATGGGTGGTGGGCCCCATGGAGAGGGGTGGTGGGCCCCATGGACATGGGTGGTGGGCCCCATGGAGAGAGGTGGTGGGCCCCATGGACATGGGTGGTGGGCCCCATGGAGAGAGGTGGTGGGCCCCATGGAGAGGGGTGGTGGGCCCCATGGAGAGAGGTGGTGGGCCCCATGGAGAGGGGTGGTGGGCCCCATGGAGAGGGGTGGTGGGCCCCATGGAGAGGGGTGGTGGGCCCCATGGACGTGGGTGGTGGTTCTCTGCAGAGGGGCTGGATGAGGATGGGAGGCTGGGGAAGGGGGGGCTGAGGGAGGAAGGCTGAGGATGGAGGGAGGGAGGGAGGGATGTGGGGAAGGAAGGGACGGGGCCAGCGCGGAGGAGGAGGGAGGGGTGGAGATCATGGACGGAGGGATGGAGCAAGCATGGAGGAGGAAGGACGGATGGAGGAAGCATGGAGAAGGAGGGACGGATGGAGATCTGGGATCAAGGGATGAAGCAAACATGGAGAAGGAAGGCTGGATGGAGACGAGGGACGGAGCAAAGGTGGAGAAGGAAGGAAGGATGGAGATCAGGGACGGAGCAAGCCTGCAGAAGGCAGGACGGTTGGAGATCAGGGACGGAGGGATGGGTCAAACGTGGAGAGGGAGGGAGGGAGGGAGACCAGGGACGGAGGGATGGCTCAAACTTGGGGAAGGAAGGATAGATGGAGACGAGGGATGAAGGAAGCAAGGAGGAGGGATGGATGGAGACCAGGGGCAGCGGGTGGGAAGAATGACCATGGACCGTGACCTCTTGCTGAAGGGGCCCCATCGCGCCCCCCCCCCTCCACCTGCCACCCCCAACCCGGCAAACCTCTCCGCAGGTCCCCGCTGTGCCCCGCCGGGGGCCGGGGCGGGGGGCCGCCCCCGTTCCTTCCCGTCCGAGCTCTCCCGGTTCCTGGCCGATGTCCCGGCCGGCCGCGGGGACGGGGTGAACTCCTCGTGTCTCGGTGTCTCCCCCCACCCTATGCTGAAAGCAAACCGTCCCAACCGGCCCCGGCGCGTCTCCTCCGTCGCCGCCACCGCAGCTCCGCGCCCGTCCCTCCCACGTGAGCGCCGTCGGTTTTATAACGGCGTCGGGGCCCGGCCCGGCTCGTCCCACCCCGGGGCTGAGCTGGAGGCGTCTGGCGGGCGCGAAGACGCCTCGCCGCCTCCTTCCCTAATCCCTCGGCGCTTCCTCGGCACCGCCTTGCCTTGCTTCACGGCGAGAGGCAGCGGCGCGTGCTGATTGGTTGGTTGGCTCTGGTGGTCATCGGCTGCTGATTGGCTCCCTGGGCGCTGGACGACTGCACGTGGATGGCTGCGGCGATGCGGAGGTGCTGATTGGCCAGTTGGCTCTGGAGACATGACAATGCTGGTAGGTCAACCGGCTTTGGAAAGCCAAGGCAGATGATTGGCCGGTCATGTTGGAGGCAAACGCATGACATTGGCCAGCAGCTTTGGAGACCAACATGATCTGATTGGCCAATGACTTTGGAAACTCGTGCATGGTGACGGGCCAGCTGGCTTTGGAGATGTGGACGTGTTCATTGGCTAACGGCCTCGGAGACCGGCAGGTGCTGGTCGACCAACCAGCTTCAGAGATCGGCACGTGCTGGCTGGCCAACCAAATTAAGACGTCAGCATCAGATTGGTCGACCAGCTTTGGAGACCAGCTGATTGGCCAGTCAACTTCGGGAGACCGTCGCGCGCAGGTTGGCTGGCCGGCTTTGAGGTTTGACTGAAGCTGTTGCACGTGGTTCTCCGGTGCTTTCGCGGTGCAGCCGTGCGACTGCGGGCAACACACGCACGCACACGCAGACCCCTACGTGACAACACCCCTCCACACGTCCACGACACACGTCCGCACGTCCATGACACACGTCCGCACGTCCACACATCCATGGCACACGTCCGCACGTCCACACGTCCATGACACACGGCCACACGGCCACAACACACGTCCGCATGTCCACGACACGCGTCCGCACGTCCATGACATGTGTCCACATGTCCGCACGTCCATGGCACACGGCCACATGTCCATGACACACGGCCACACGGCCACAACACACGTCCGCATGTCCACGACACGCGTCCGCACGTCCATGACATGCGTCCGCACGTCCGCACGTCCATGGCACACGGCCACATGTCCATGACACATGGCCACACGGCCACAACACATGTCCACACATCCATAACATGTCTGCACGTCCACAACACATCCGTATGTCCACGACACACGTCCACACGTCCACACGTCCACAACACACGTCCGCATGTCCATGACACGCATCTGCACATCCACACATCCATGACACACGTCCACAACACACGTCTGCATGTCCCTGACACACGTCCACATGTCCATACATCTACAGCACGTTCGCACGTCCACGACACACGTCCGCATGTCCACGGCACACGCATGCACACATCTACGCATCCACGACACGCGTCCGCACATCCACACATCCATGACACACGTCCACGACACACGTCCACAACACACGTCCACATGTCCCCGACACACGTCCACATGTCCATGACACACGCATGCAGACGTCCACGCATCCATGACACACATCCACAACACATATCCACAACACACATCCACAACACATGTCCACATGTCCCCGACACACGTCCCCATGTCCCCGACACACGTCCCCATGTCCATACATCCACAACACGTCCGCACGTCCACGACACATGTCCACAACACGCGTTTATCTACCCGTGCACACACGCCCCTGCGCACACCCATGGGTGCACACTCGCGCTAGAGGGTGCTGTCACCCTGTGCCGCTTGCATGTGGGTTGGGGCGGGGCTTCCGTCTGGGGGGGGCGTGTCCAGCAGGTGGGAAGGGTGGGGCTTCCCCCCCCCCCCCCGCCCCATGTAAATCCCAAGCGGTCCCGCTGGGTGTAAGTGGTGTAAACAGGGCGGTGTGGCTTCTCGGGCGGAGCTGCACGCCGCGGGCTTGGCCCAACTGGTTCTCTCGGTGGGGGGCCTTGTTAGTGGCCACCTCGTTAGCGAGCTCTTAATTGGCGCCAATTAGGGCGCCCACACGCTCCCAGGAGGAGCCAGCTCCCTGCTTTACTCCTGGTTTACACAGCCCGCGATAACCCCGGGTGCCCCAGGTGGTGGTGGGGATGTGGGGTGTCCCCCCCAGCACATGGTGGTGGGGCCATGGGGTGGTCTCATGGTGGGGAGGACGTGCGGGACCATGGGCCGCTGGCCGTGGCCTCCAGAGATCGACACGTGTGGCGGTGACATGCCAGCCGTGGTTACCAGGCTGGACATACGTGGTGGTGGGTCACCACCCGTGGCTTCCCAGGCTGCACACGTGTGTCCTCCAGGCTTGGACATGTGTGTCTTCTTGCTGTGGACATACGTGGCCTCTAGACCTGGACATGTGTTCTCTAGACCCGGACACGTGTGGCCGTGGATTGCCAGCTGTGTTCACCAGACCTGGACAAACGTGTCCTACAGACCTGGAGGCATGCGCACTCCAGACGTGGACGCGTGTTCTGCAACCTGGACATGTGTCCTCCAGATCTGGACGCGCATGTCCTCCAGACCTCAACGTATGTCTTCTAGAGCTGGACATGCGTTGCCTGTCAGCACCAGACATGTGGTTGCAGGTTGCCACTGTGGCCACCAGCACCAGCCACCCATGGCCATGAGTTGCCCACCGTGGCCGCCAGCACCAGACGTGTGCTTGCAGGTTGCCACCGTGGCCACCAGCACCAGCCACCCATGGCCATGAGTTGCCCACCATGGCCGCCAGCACCAGATGTGTGGTTGCAGGTTGCCACCGTGGCCACCCATGGCCATGAGTTGCCCACCATGGCCGCCAGCACCAGACGTGTGGTTGCAGGTTGCCACCGTGGCCACCAGCACCAGCCACCCATAGCCATGAGTTGCCCACCATGGCTGCCAGCACCAGACGTGTGCTTGCAGGTTGCCACCGTGGCCGCCAGCACCAGATGTGTGCTTGCAGGTTGCCACCGTGGCCACCCATGGCCATGAGTTGCCCACCATGGCCGCCAGCACCAGACGTGTGGTTGCAGGTTGCCACCGTGGCCACCAGCACCAAACATGCGTGGCCACGAGTTGTCCGTCATAGCCACCAACCGCAGCCCTCAGAACTGGGGCAATTTCCTCACCGTGCTCGTGGTGACCATGATCCTCCCGCACCTCCCCCCAGCCCCGTGGCCTCGGTGTCCATGGTGGACCCACGGAACGGTGGAAGGTGGCCACGTTTCACGGGGCTTTATTCCAGGAGCTCTTCCCCGGCACGCAGGGAGGGCGGCATGGGATGGGAGAAGGGAGAAGACGACCCCTGGCGTTTTGGGGGACGGGGTGAGGGGAGGGCTTTTCCTTTTGGGGGTGGCTCAGATGTGGCTGTTCCTCCTCATGGTGTCGTGGATCCAGGCGGTGAACTCGCAGACGCGGGTGTAGACGCCCGGCTTGCCCTGCTGCCCGCAGACCTGCATGCCCCACGACACGATGCCCTGCAGCTCGTCCCTGCACACCAGCGGACCCCCCGAGTCGCCCTGGTGGAGAGAAGCACCCCATGAGGTGGCCCCGTGGTTGGGTCCCCCAAACCACCCCCCCAACTCCACCCCACGGGGACCCCTCAGGCCCCATGGTTCTCCCTTGGGCACCACCATGCCCTGTGGGGTCAGGGCATGGAGACCACCATGGCCTATAGGGTCAGGGCATGGAGACCACCACGCCCTATAGGGTCAAGGCATGGAGGCCACCATGGCCTATAGGGTCAGGGCATGGAGACCACCACGCCCTATAGGGTCAAGGCATGGAGGCCACCATGGCCTATAGGGTCAGGGCATGGAGACCACCACGCCCTATAGGGTCAAGGCATGGAGGCCACCATGGCCTATAGGGTCAGGGCATGGAGACCACCATGGCCTATAGGGTCAGGGCATGGAGACCACCATGCCCTATAGGGTGCTGGACCTGAAGCCCGGGTAGTCCCTATAGCACTGTGGAGGTTGCTGTAGTGCCATGGGGTCCCCATAGCACCCAGGGCGGGCTGTAGAGTTCTTGGGGGTTCCTATAGCACCCAGGCCTTCCTATAACACCCTGGGGGTCCTATAGCACCCCTATGTTGTCTAGGGGTCCCTGTAGCACCAAAGAGACTGTACCTTGCCTGGGAGTCCCTATAGCACCCAGGGTGTTCCTATAGTGCTTGGGGGTCCCTATAGCACCCAGGGTGTCCCTATAGTGCCCAGGGGTCCCCATAGCCCCCAGGCCTCCCTATAACACCTTAGGGGTACCTATAGCACCCAGAAGGCTGTATGTTGGTTGCCTTGTGGTCCCTGTAGCGCCTAACGGTCCCTATAGCATGCGCAGGTCCCTCTAATGCCTAGTGATCCCTATAGCACCCAGCAAGCTGTACAGTGCCTGGAGGGGGTCCCTAGAACAGCCAGGGATCTGTATGGTGCTTTGGGGGGGTGCCTATAGCACCCTGGGGGTCTTTACAACACCCCTTACAGCACCCAGGGGGTCCCTCTAGCACCCAGGGTGCTGTATGATGCTTGGGGGGGTGTCCTATAACACCCAGGGGCCCCTATAGCACCCAGGGGTGCACTTGGTGCTTGGTGAGGGGGTCCCTATAGCACCCAGTGTACCTATGGAATGCAGGTGGCCCCTATAGCACCCTGGGGGTCTTTACAACACCCCTTACAGCACCCAGGGGGTCCCTCTAGCACCCAGGGTGCTGTACAATGCCTGGGGGGGGTCCTATAACACCCAGGGGCCCCTATAACACCCAGGGGCCCCTATAGCACCCAGGGGTGCGCACGGTGCTTGGGGAGGTACCTATGGAACCCAGGTGGCCCCTATAGCACCCGGGGGTCCCCGTGGTGCCTGGAGGGGTCCCTACAGCAGCCCGTGTCCCCCAGACCAATACACCACGGAGTTGAGGTCCTCTACTGGTCCTCAACGCCAAGTGGGCAGGGTGCCCCCCCCCCCCCCCGTTCTTCTCCACTGGGGTCTCTCCTCAGGGATGGGGGGGGGGGGGTGGAGCCACCCGGACCCCGCCCTGGCAGGGTGGGGGGCAGCACCCCGCCCAGACCTACCTGGCAGGAGTCGGTGCCCCCCAAGCTGACGCCGGCGCAGAGCATGTTCTTGGTGATGCCTTTGGGATAGAGCTTGCCACACTCCTCGTTGGGCATGGTGTAGACCACGCCGCACTGGAGAACGTCGGGGAAGTGCCCTGGGGACAGTGGGACATGGTCGGGGACGGGGACGGGGACGTCCTGCCACACACCTCAGCCCGGGGGGGTAGGGTCCCAGGGGAGCACGGCAACAGCGGGAGCCGCTCCCTCCTAGGGTGACGTGGGCGGTGAACAACCCACCGTGGAAGGTGCCCTCAAGATGGGGGGGATGAATGGCCACGCTGGAGGTGATTTGGAGTCTCCTGTGGTCGTGGCATGGACTCGGTGGAGAACGGAAACCTCCGCAGCCACCCCAAGGACCGCTGATGGACCCAAGGCCTCCCCCCAGGGGAGACGTCCCCAAGCTGCCGAGATGTCCCCAAGGCACTGACGTGTCCCCAGGACGCTGACATGTCCCCAGGTCCCTTGAGGACCTCCCCGCGTGGTGCGAGGAGGTGTTTCCACCTACCTTCAGGGCTGCTGGTGCTGCCCCAGCCCGACACGATGCACTCGGTGTTGGGTGGGGGACAACGCCTGGGGAGGGCCACGGGATAGATGTGCTCGGTGAAGCGGGCCGGCTTCTGGAGCTTCAGCAGCATGATGTCACTGTCATGGCTGGTGGGGTTGTAGTTGGGGTGGATGAAGGCCTTGGCCGAGTTGATGCACTGCTCCGTCCCCTCCTTGGTCTTCAAGCTGTGGTCGCCCATGCGGATGGGGATGGGGCTGGGCAACGGGGTGGAGAAAGGACCACGGTGAGGTTCCCTGGTGGCTGTGGCACATGCCAGGGAAGGTCCACGTGGTGGAGGTTGGGAGGAGCTCCCGGGAAGTAGGGCAGAAGGCTTCCCCTCCTATCATTAATATCTTTTAACCAGATGGGGAAACTGAGGCTCGGAGCCCAAAGTTGCCCAGCAGGTCAGCCAGAGAGTCGGCCAAGGCAAAGGCGAGTCCTCCCTGGTCCAACCCAAGCTGAAGAAGAACCAGCTCCAACCTGAGGACCCAGACGTCCTGGCCGCTCTCCAGGTCCCTGCCGCGCCCAGCTAAACCCTAAAATTCGGATTTCCTTCCCCGTTTTCCCGGCAGATCCTCCCCGTGCGTCGGCACTCGGCCAGGAGAAGCTCGGACCACCAAAACCATGGAGGAACGTCCACATTTCTACCGCGAGGAGATGGCTTGAGCCCTCAGGGTGCGGGGAACGGTGGCCTCCGTGGTCCTCCCATGGGCTCAGCACATGGGTACCCCTGCCCAGGCCAGTCACACCAGTGCCACGGGCTCCTCAAACTGGTTCGCTCCCTCCGCCCAACCTGTTCTGGTCCAGGCCAGGTCTCAGTCCACAGAGCTGGTGGGAACGGGGAGAGGAGGAGACCTCTCTTCAGACCCGATCATCCATCACCAAATTTGAGGGCAGTTCAGGTCCTTCTCGGCCAGCCTCCCCACGGGGCCACCCCCCGGGTTGCCTCAGGTGGCCAAGGGAGGAGACCTCCATGGGAGAGTGAGGACCGTGGGGCCTGACACGGTGCCCATGGCCCAGCCTCTCCTGGAGAGACGGATCACGCGGTTCTTGGGGAGATGTCTGCATGACCCTGCAGAACCTCCGGAGACACTGGGTTTGAGAACCTCTTGGCCACGCTCAGGGGAAGGCAGCTGGACGTTTGTGGTGGCCAACCCAATGGGATGGTCACGTTGGGAGCCCAACTGGATGGCTGCGGTGGCCAACCCAGTTAGACGGTCATTCTGGGAGCCCAACTGGATGGTTGTGGTGGCCAGGCCAACAGGATGGTCATACTGGGAAGCCAATGGGATGGGCGCGGGGGGGAAGCCAACTGGATGGTCGCGCTGGGCCATAGAGGTGGCCATAGAGGTGGCCTCCTCTCTCTCTGCCCAGCAGTTAGCCACCCAGTCCCAACTGGTTGACCGGCTTCACGGCTGATGGGGAGAAACGAGTCCCAGAAGGCTGTGGGGTGGGGAGGAGGACCTGAGCTAGAGACAACCCACGATGACCACCTCTACCTTTGAGGTCCTCCACCCACGTTGAGATGAATCCCAACCGGGTCCTGCCATGACCAGGGCCACCACCAGCTCCTGACGGACATCGCCATGGCTCCTCCCAGTAGCCCGTGGCCAAAGGGCCCTGCCCCCCCCCCCCCCCCCCAGCACGTGGTCCTGTGCCCACCCCACCGGGGCCACCCCACCTCTTGGTGTCGCAGTGGGCGGCCGTCAGCACCCACGACTTGTCGATGAGGACCCCACCACAGTGGATGTTCTTCTGAGGGCTCAGGAGGACCACCTGGTAGGGGTGACGCTTCTTCTGGCAGCTGTGGCCCCCCACGATCCGGTTCTCGTCCCCCACGGCCGCTGCGGGAGCAGAGACGGGGCTCAGCACCTACCCGTCCCTCCCAGTTCCCTCCCAGTTCCCTCCCAGTTCCCTCCCAGTGCCTCCCGGTTCCCTCCTAGGGGGTCCCCTGGGCCACCCAACACCTCCCTGTGCCACCCCCGTGTCCTCCCAGCTCTTCCTTTCCCTCCCAGTGGCCCCGGTGACCTATCGCTACCCACCCACTGCCTACCAGTGTCTCCCAGTGCCCTCCCAGTGCCTCCCAGTTCTTTCCCAACGCTGCTTCATTCCCCCTCCGTGGCCCCCAGGACCTTCCCTGCATCACACCGGTTCCTCCCACCGCCTGCCAGGTCTTCCCAGTAACCTCCAGTTCCCTTCCCAGCGCCTCCCAGTGCCCCCAGTTCCCCCAGTTCCCCCCAGCTCCCTCCCAGTACACCCTCGGCACCTTCCAGTTCTTCCCTCCCAGTGCCCCTCAGTGTCTCCCTGGTGCCTCCCAGTGCTTCCCCATTCCTTCCCACGTGCCACCAGTGTGCTCCCAGTGCCCCCAGTTCACCTCCAACTCCTTCCCAGTAGCCTCCCAGTGGCCTCCATTACCCTCCTGCAACCCCCTCATTCCCTTCTAACACTCCACCAGTGCTCCCAGTGCTTCCCAGTGCCCCCCTCGCAGTCTTCCCCAGTACCTTCCCTTTCCCTCTTTACCCACACCAGTACACTCCCGCTGCCTCCCAGTGCCCCCAGTTCACCCACAGCTCCCTCCCAGTACCAGCTCCGTGCCGTCTATTGCCTCCCAGTGCTTCCTTTTTCCCCTCCCACTCACACCAGTGTGCTCCCACTGCCTCCCAGTGTCCCCAGTTCACCTCCAGCTCCTTCCCAGTGCACCCCAGTGCCCTTTCAGTGCCTCCTGGGGCCTCCCCGTGTCCTCCCAGTACCTTCCACTCTCTCTCCCCGACCAGTGCCCCCCAGCGCCCTCCCAGTGCCTCCCAGTACCCTCCCAGCACCCCCTAGTGCCCCCCCAGTTCCCTCCCAGTGCCCCCCCCCCCCCCCCCCCCAGTGCCCTCACTGGCGGCCAGGAGCAGCAGCGGCAGGAGGCGCTCCATGGCGGCGGGCGTGCGGCGGGAGGAAGAGGAGGGTGGCGGGGTGCCGGGCCCAGCCCCTTAAATCCCCATCGGGCCCCGCCTGGGCTGGGGCCACCCTAGGAGGGAGCGGGGCCGGTCGGGGCGGTCCCACCCTCCCACCACACCCCGGCCTGGGGCAGCCCGGGTGCCAACCAGTGCCTCCCAGTGCCTCCCAGTGCCGTCCCAGTGCCTCCCAGGGCGTCCCAGTGCCTCCCAGTTCCTTGTGGGGCATCCCAGTGCCTCCTGGGACATCCCAGTGCCTTCCCAGTGCCTTCCCAGTGCCTCCTGGGACATCCCAGAGCCTCCCCGTGCCTCCCAGTGCTTCCCAGTGCCATTCCAATGTCTCCCAGTGCCTTCTGGGACATCCCAGTGCCTCCCAGTGCCTTCCCAGTGCCATCCCAGTGCCTTCCCAGTGTCTCCTGGGGCATCTCGGTGCCTTCCCAGTGCCTTCCCAGTGCCTCCTGGGACATCCCAGAGCCTCCCCGTGCCTCCCAGTGCTTCCCAGTGCCATTCCAATGTCTCCCAGTGCCTTCTGGGACATCCCAGTGCTTCCCAGTGCTTCCCAGTGCCTTTCCAGTGCCTCCCGGGGCATCCTAGTGCCTCCCACAGCCTCCCAGGGCCTCCCAGTGCTTCCCACCGCTTCCCAGTGCCTCCTGGGACATCCCAGAGCCTCCCCGTGCCTCCCAGTGCTTCCCAGTGCCATTCCAATGTCTCCCAGTGCCTTCTGGGACATCCCAGTGCTTCCCAGTGCCTCCCAGTGCCTTCCCAGTGCCATCCCAGTGCCTTTCCAGTGCCTCCCGGGGCATCCTAGTGCCTCCCACAGCCTCCCAGGGCCTCCCAGTGCTTCCCACCGCTTCCCAGTGCCTCCTGGGCCATCTTAGTGCCTTCCCGGTGCCTCCTGAGCCATCCCAGTGCTTCCCAGCGCCTTCCAGTACTTCTCAGTGCCTCTCCCAGTGCTTCCCGGGGCGTCCAGGGGCCTCCCAGTGTGTCCTGCAGCCTCCTGGGCATCCCCGTACCTCCCACTGCTTCCCAGTAACTCCTGGGACCTCCCAGTGCCTCCCAGTACCTCCTCAGGCCTCGTGGCGCCTCCCAGTACCTCCCAGTACCTCCCAGTTCAAGCCAGTGCCTGCTGGGGCTGCCCAGTGCCTCCCATTGCATCCTTGCGCCTCCCAGCATGTCCCAGTGCCGTGCCTCCCAGTACAACCCAGTATGTCCCATTGCCGTCCAGAGCATCCCAGTATATCCCAGCGCCTCCCAGTATTAGCCAGTAAATCTCAGTGCCTCACAGTGTTTCCCCGTGTCTCCCAGTCTGCCCCAGTGCTTCCCAGTGCTTCCCAGTGCCTCCTGGAGTGTCCCAGTTTGCGTCTCGGTGTCCCTGGGCCAATGCCCCGCTCCCCTGGGGCCTCCCAGTATATCCCAGTACACCTCAGTGCAGCCCAGTGCACCCCCTGCGCTCCTCTAGTACCTCCCAGTGCCTCCCAGTGCCCTTCCCGTCCTTCCCAGTTCATCCCCGTACCGCCCAGTTCATCCCTGTACCTATCAGGGCCTTCCTGTGCTTCCCAGTGCTTCCCAGTATGTCCCAGTGCCCTTCCCAGTGCCTCCCAGTGCCCTTCCCATCCTTCCTAGTGCCTCCCAGTGCCTCCCAGTGCCTCCCAGTTCATCCCAGTGCCTCCCAGTGCCTCCCAGTGCCCTTCCCGTCCTTCCCAGTTCATCCCCGTACCTCCCAGTTCATCCCCGTACCTATCAGGGCCTTCCTGTGCTTCCCAGTGCTTCCCAGTATGTCCCAGTGCCCTTCCCAGTGCCTCCCAGTGCCCTTCCCATCCTTCCTAGTGCCTCCCAGTGCCTCCCAGTTCATCCCAGTGCCTCCCAGTGCCTCCCAGTGCCTCCCAGTGCCCTTCCCATCCTTCCCAGTGCCCTTCCCGTCCTTCCCAGTTCATCCCCGTACCGCCCAGTTCATCCCCGTACCTATCAGGGCCTTCCTGTGCTTCCCAGTGCTTCCCAGTATGTCCCAGTGCCCTTCCCAGTGCCTCCCAGTGCCCTCCCCATCCTTCCCAGTGCCTCCCAGTTCATCCCAGTGCCTCCCAGTGCCATCCTAGTCCTCTCTGCCAGGTCACCTCCAGGCAGCTGCACCGGGGCCAAATGCCCCACGGCCACTTGCCAGCCCCAAATTTACCCACAATCCTCCGTGGCTCTGGAGCGGGGAGGGGGGGGAGGGGGAGGGGCTTCCCCCCTTGAGGCCCCTCCCACCTCCTCGAGTGGGCGGAGCCCACTTAGCACCAGGTAACGAACTCCCTGGGCTAAACCCTGGCGGGGGGGGGGGGCGGGGAAGGACCTGAGACCCCAAAGGAGGGGCAAGGGCGGGCGAGCCCCAGCGTGCCTCAGTTTCCCCCTTCGCCCTCCCCCACAATCCCTTAATGACAGGGCGGGGCCCTGCCGTGGGGTGCGCGGGGCCAGACCCCACCCACGTTCGGCGGGGACGAGGTGGGGGGGGGGGGGGCCACCCATGGCGGGGGAGGGGGGGGGGCAGAGTTAAGGCGACCCCAAAACAGGAGCAGGGTTAAGGGGACCCCAAAGGAGGGGGCAGAGTAAAGGGGACCCCACAGGAAGGGGCAGAGTTAAGGGGGTCCCAAGTGGGGGAAGAGTTAAGGGGACCCTAAATGAGGGGCAGAGTTAAGGGGACCCGCAAAGGAGGGGCAGAGTTAAGGGGACCCCAAATCGGGGGCAGAGTAAAGGGGACCCCCAAAGGAGGGGCAGAGTTAAGGGGACCCCAAATCGGGGGCAGAGTAAAGGGGACCCCCAAAGGAGGGGCAGAGTTAAGGGGACCCCCAAAGGAAGGGCAGAGTTAAGGGGACCTCAAAGCCGGGGCAGAGGCCGGTGACCCCGATTCCCCCGGTGTCAACGGGGTTGCTTCCTCCTGGTGTAAATCAGGAGGAAGGTCCTCGGGGCCAACGGGGCGGTTCCCCTCCCCGACACCCGTCCCTGCCCTCCGTCTGTCCGTCCGCCCCCACGGGGTGGCCCCGCGTGTCCTCGGTGACACGTCTGAGTCCCCAAATACCCTTGCGGGGAACCTGGTGGCCCCTGGCTCCCACCAAGGCCACCCCATGCCCCCATGTCACCCCCCCCCGCCCCACGGCCCTCTGGGTACTGACCGCCATGTCCTTGTGGCTGCACCGAGGGCACCCCCCCCACCTCCCCCCCCATGTCCCCACCCCGGCTGCGTTGTCATCGCCACCTCATTTGTCACCTCCTTTCTTGAGTGCCCACCAGGTCCTGCCGAGAACTGGGGTGGCTGGTTTGGGCACCTCGAGGTGGCTCCGGGGCGGTGGGTTCAGCTTGGGGACCCTGGGACGGGGATGGGGACAAGGGACAGGGATGGGGACGGGCCTGGCATGGAACTCGGAGGGATGCCACCCATGGGGGACAGCTGTACCCATCTCCAAGGTCAGATGCCACCAACGGGGACGGGCACCATCCCTGGTGCAGATGCCACCCATGGGGACGGGCGTCTGTCCCCAACTCCAAGGTCAGATGCCACCAATGGGGACGGGCACCTTCCCTGGTGCAGATGCCACCCATGGGGACGGGCGTCTGTCCCCAACTCCAAGGTCAGATGCCACCAACGGGGACAGACACCCCTTGCAAGTGCAGATGTCCCCATCTTCAAGGTCCAGATGCCACCCGTGGTGGTGGTCACCCGTCCCTGGCACACAGCAGGGTGCCACTGATGGTGGTGGCCACCTGTGGCCACGTTGTCACCACTTGGCCAACAGGTCCTTGGGTGTCCCCAGGGTGTCCCCCCGCCTCCCCCCGAGGTCTCCCATGAGGTTTTCATGAACTTGTCACCCTAAGGGACAAGAGGACCTGTCCCCAAGGGGCTGATGTCCCTTGAGGACTTCATCATCTGGGGACATCTGGGGACAGTCCCCAAAATAGCACCGCCAGGTCAAAGGGAGAGCTGCTCCCTTCCTGAGCTCCCCCCAGGCCTTCAGCTAATTAGAAGACTAATTAGTCCTAACGAGGTTTCCCTGTCCCTCGCCAGATGCCCACGAAGGACCTTCCACGAGGTCCTCGTGTCACCGCGTCCCCAGAGACCCGGTGTAGACCCCCCTCCCCTCTCCCCCCCCCGCCCCCTTCCCTGGGTGACCTTGGCTTTCAACGAGGCTCCTAATCAGCGCTGCCTCCCCTCCTTGGCTGGTGTAATTAATTCATTCATTAATTGGGTAATTAATTAGGGCGGGGTCCCCACGGCCGAGGAAGCTGCCTCGAGATTTTGGGAGAAGAAAGTTCCTGGCACCGGTAGGTGTGCAGGGATTCGGCCGAGGATTAATTATCTCCATTAATTAGTCTTATTAATGAGTCCCTTTCCCCAGCGCAGGGCGGGGAGGAGGAACCCGTGTCTCGTCGCAAATGGAGAGGGGGGGGGGGTTCTCGTTAACGCTAACGAGCGGAATCCGTCTGGGTCGCTTATTAAATGGTTGTCACCGCCCCCCCCCCCCCCCCCGAATCCAGTTACCCCCCCGTCTCCCACTGACCCCCGCTCCCCGGTGCTCCCAGCGCCCCCAATTCCCGCTGCCCCCCCCCCCCCCCGCCAAATCCAGTTACCCCCCCCCGCAGAGCAGGACAGGTCTCAGGGGATGGGGGGGGGGGGGGGGGGGGTCCCCACCCATCCCTGCCCCGAACCTGGGTGCCCTGGAGACCCCAGCCGCCGCCCCCCCCCCCCCCAGACCCCGCCATGAATCCATCTCCCTGGTTTCGCCCTTTTCCTTTATTTTTCAACCCAAATGTCACCGTTTCCCAAGTGCATTCTGGGACTTTTTTTTTTTCCTCCTGCCCACCCCCCCACCCCCCCCAATAAGGGGGTGAAGTCCCTCGTGGGGGAGGTCCGGTGCGGGGGGAGGATGTGGAGCTGGAGGTCTCACTGCTTCCCGATGCATTTCCTGATCCAGGGCACGGCTCGGCAGACGTTGGAGTAGACGCCGGGTTGTCCCCGGCGCCCGCAGACGGCCATGCCCCACGAGACCACGCCTTGCAGCATCCCGTTGCACACCAACGGGCCCCCGGAGTCACCCTGTGGGGAGAAGGGCACGTGGTGGGTCTCACTTTGCGGGGGGGGGGATAGACCCACCCATCCCATAGGGGATGGGCCCCTCGACGTGCCGTGACCCATTCCCGGCTCCGTGGCTCAAGCAAAGGTCGTTGGTGGGAACCCAAACCTTGCACGGGCCCATCCACGTGCCGTGGCCCTTCCCTAGTTTTATGGGTTGGGTTGGAGGTAACGGTGGAGGAACCCAAACCTTCCACGGACCTGCCCACGTGCCAGGGCCCATCCCCAGCTCCGTGGCGCAAGTGTGAGGTAGCTGTGGGGAACCCGGACCTCACGTGAACCATCCGCGTGCCGTGGTCGTTCCCTGGTTTAATGGCTTGGGTTGGAGATAACGGCTTGGGTTGGAGATAATGGAGGAACCCGAACCTTGCACGGGCTTGTCCACCTGCCAGAGCCCATCGCCAGCTCCGTGGCTCAAAAGCATGAGGTAGTTGTGGGGAACCCAGACCTTGCGTGGCCCCATCCACGTGCCGTGGCCCTTCCCTGGTTTTCTGGCTTGGGTTGAAGGAACCCCAGGCTTGCACGGACCCATCTCGCCTGGTGTTTGAACTCAAAGCCACACCAAGACCCTCCTTTCCCCAGCAGCAACCTGGGAGGTGGCTGAAGGGACGTCACCCCCGCCTCTTACCTGGCAGGAATCGATGCCCCCCTGGGGGACACCGGCGCAGAACATGTTGGAGGTGATGGCGTTCCCGTACGCCCTGGTGCACTTGTCCTTCCCAAAGGCTTGGACGGCGGCACACTGCAAATTTTTGGGCAGCTTTGCTGCAGGACAAGGTGGGGACGGAGAGAGAAACGGTGAGAAGGGGCAGCCCTCCCCCCCCCCCCCCCCCAATGCTGAGGCCTGAGCAGACCTCATGACACTTTTGGGAGGGTTCTTTGGGAGGGGGACAATGGAGATGCCTCCCTCAGAGATGGGTCAACACAAAGGAAGACCAACCCCGAAGGGCAAACCCAAGCAGAAGTCATTCGCCGTGGGGAGCTGCTCCCTGGGCAGAGTTAGGGTGACATCAAGGAAGCCCTCAGCCCATTTTTCCCGGCTGAGAAGGCCACCTGGCCTCCCTGGCGAGCCCTCTCCCCTGCCCAATTGCCTCCCCCCCATCCCACCTCTTCCACCGAGGTCTCCATCACGAGCCAGTACCTCCGGGGGACTTGGTTGTGCCCCAGCCAGAGACGCTGCACCTCATCCCGTCCATGGGACACTTCGTGGCTAATCTGATCTTCTTGATGTTCTTGCTGAACTGAACGGGCTTGTTCAGCCTCAGGAGCATGAAGTCGTTGTCATTCTTCCGGGGGTCGTAGGCCGGATGGACCTGGAGCTTTGAAATCGACCTCACTTCCCCCGTCCCGTCCCGTAACGTGTCCGTCCCGATTAACACCTTGAGGTCCCTGCCGGGGGAAGAAGGTCAAGAAATCAGTGCTGGTCCCTCCAGAGGAGACACATAAACCCTTGGCCTCAAGGGTTGTCCGTCAAGGAGATGATCAAGACCTGTCCGTTGAAGCTTCTCCACAGGGCAGAGTTAAAGTGATATGGCCGTGGGAACACCTCATCCCGTTTCCCTTGGGGAGGAGGCCAGGAAAACAGGCTAATGCCTTGAGGATTCATGAGCCAGCTCTCCTCCAAGAGCTCTTTGATCCTCGGGTACCCTGGGGGCATCTCCCATCTCCGCGGGAAACTGTTGCGTCTCTTCACTTCAACTCCTTGACTTCATCTTCCTGACTCCAGGAGTCCCACCTGCAACATCTCGGCTACGTTGCCCTGAGCCTAACTTCTTGCCAACTTTTCTTCTGCTTTTTTTTTCATTATATTTTCATTATTTTACCCTCCAAAAGGTCTCACGGGACCTTGTGGAGAAGCTGGAGAAACTTGGCTGCGGGGGCACCTGCTCCACTTAGTGTCGTCACCTGGAAAAAGGGGGTGATGGACCTCAAAGTGGGGGGAGGTTGGCTCCCCTAAGGGTTCTTCGGTGAAGGTTGTCACCCCGCAAAGGCCACATCAGCTCCTCCAGCCTCCACGTGGAGGATGGCTGTACCTTCGTTGCCCTCTAGAGGTACCAGCACCCAGACACCAACAGCTGGAGATACCCATGCCTGGAACACCAACATCTAGAGCTACTGGCCGTGGGACACCGGATTCTGGAGGTAACATCTGGGGTACAAATATCTGGACATATCAACCTCTGGTTACCTCTGGAGGTACCCACCTCTGGAACTATCAAATCCCTGGAGGTACCAGACTCAACTTGCGGACGCCGAAATCTGAAGGTGTTCGCATCTGGAGGCACCAAACTCTGGAGATGCCAACATCTGGGGCACCTCTCTCTGGATACCACCGTTTGGAGGCCCCATCCTCTGGAAGTGCCGACATCTGGGCACTAACACCTGGAGGAGCCACCTCTCACCCTTGGTCCTTGAGGGCTCCCGGGAAAGGAGACGTTGGCTCATAGGAAGCCATGGGGCACATGAGCATGGACCCGGCTTACCTGGTCGGCTGCTTGCAGTGGGCGGCTGTCAGGACCCATTGGGCATCTATCAAGCTGCCCCCACACAGGATTTGACCCCTCTTGATGAGGGCGACTTGGAAAGGTCGCTGGTTGATGGAGCAGGGTCTCCCGCCGATGATACGGGACCCGTCCTCCTCCGGCACTGTAACACAGAGCACCAAAGGGCACCGTGAGCGCGGCGCGTGGCTGCAGCCAGCCGCGAAATCTTCCGAAGAAACCTGCCATTTTGGGTTGAAAAGAAGGCAAAGCCTTGCAAAAGGGAGTCTTTAAAAAGGTGAAGTGAAAGAGAAGAGGGGAAAGTCTCTGTTTTTCAGCCTCAAACTCCCATCGGAACAGTCAAAATCATCTTAAAAACCTAAAAATAATACTTTTTAATTTACTGAGTCACCCATCAGCCTACTGGGGTCCCACCGGGCTTTTTTTTTTTTTTTTGATGAAAAAGAGATGATTTGGGGACCAGTTGAAATCCGACCGTTCGTAGCCAAGATTGAACCAGTCCTTGAAGGTCTGTTTTCTCCTGCTGCCATTTGATGGAGCCCATGACTCCAGGACCTGACCACCCATCCCGGGCAGAGGACTGAGGCGGGAGCTGCCGCAAGGAGACCCCTGGGACCGGTCTGTCATGCCGGGTTGTGCCAATGAGCTGTCCTGGAAATCACTGCGCAGCAGGAAGTCACCGGGGGCCACTTATCTCCGCCGGTTTCGCCATGTGCCTCTGGGAGGGGCATCCGTTCCACCTCTAAGATTCCTCCCAGCCCAAAATTGGACTCCAAAAGGGAGGTGACGCACCCCTAAAAGAGCTGATTTCTTCGTCCTCGGTTGGTGAGAAAGCCTGTAGGACCAGCTCGAAAAGCCTCCTACCTCCTGGATGGCTCACGTAGCCAGGACTCCTGGTTAGGGCCAGGGTAGGAGACGGTTGCATCAACACAAGCAGGAGAAGCCCTGACACAGGGAGAAATGATAAGAGGAGTTCGCTCAGGAATGCGAGTCCTTACGTCGCTCTGGAGCCGAGATGTCTTGGTCCCGTCAGGCTGATTGAGAAGAAAGAGAGAGGGCCATCAGCTCGGTTTGGGGGTCTTTGGTCGTATCACAGAAAAAGGGTCTCACCGCTTGAAGCCCCCGCTTCTGGCATGGATCTCCCAATCTTTCAGGTCTCTGGAGGCTTCTCCCTTCGCGTTAGGTCGCTTGCAGAAGCATCTCCCTTCGCTTCAGGTGGCTGCAGCAGATGGGCGTCCGCTAGAGCTGCCCAACGTTGACGGTCCTTGGAGAGAGGGAGGGACCATTCTGAGAGGCAATCCCACCCCATCCAACGTCAGGCGTCTACAAGATGAGGTGCCCCTCCCCTTGTCAGGATATCTATGACGAATGAGGTTTGCAGGGTGACCATCTTGAGGCCGTGACCATCTTGAGGCCGTGACCACGCAGAGCTCCGCTTGGGTGTCCGCACAATGGGAGTCCAAAGCCTTGCGACGTGCTCCTGGTGTCCCTCTTGGCCTCCATCCACACCTCTGTGCAGGCAAAGCCTTTTGGGAACCTCAGGTGGCACCTCTGCCAAGGCCACTGGAGAAGACCCCTGATCCTGAGTTGTGTCCAAGTGGGAGGAGACAAGATTTTTTTTTTTTTAAAAAAAAGGATAATCAGTGCAAAAAAAGGTGGTTTTTTTCAAGAAAAAGACCTCCCTCCCACCCCCAAAACATGCAGGAGGACTTTCAAACGGGAGATATCAAGGCCTTGTTCTCTGAGATGTCCTCACGGGTGGGGGGGCTGAGTCCTCCATGCGGCGGCCTGGGGCATCCCAGTCGTTTCTGCCTATTTTGGGGGAGAAGTCGCGACTCCAAGCGTTGACCACCTTGGCGAAGACCTGTATTGATCGCGGCACGTGCAAGGTGGCTCCGGTCCATGACCTACGCAATTGCCTTCTGCCGAAGGTTGGGACATTGGAATTTACCAGTGGGACTGGTTTGTGCTGGTGGGGATTACAGCCTGTGACGGGTGGCAATGGGAGACGCCCGAGTTTCAAGCCGCCTGGAATTCGCCACTATCCGGTCCCAGCAGCGCTGCCAAAGTCAGAGGGTGGGAACCATCCCTCCTGCAAATGCTCACCGGGGAAGCAACCCTGGTCATCCCAAGGGCCGTCCTTGAGCCTTTAGAGACCAACCAGCGGGTTTAGACTCCACCAAGCTCCTTGAAGGCATCTCAGCAGCTTCCCTGAGCTCCCACGGTGGAGGGGTATCCATCAACAAAGGTCAATCAGCGGAGATGTAGGCAGTGCGAGATGGTGGATCCTGCCCTGTGATAGAATCCATCCCCTGGATTTCCAGAGGCTACTGGCAACCAGAGAGCTCCAACCAAGGCGATTGTTCCTCCATCCCAAATCATACACCTGCCTCCAAGAAAACAGTTCTTAGACAGTCACGGGGCAAATTATCCAGCCATTGTGTCTGGACACGACCTTGTTCCTTCTCCGCAGGACCTGGGCGTTTCGGATTCAGCTCTGGGGACACAGAGTTGGGTTAAGAGGCGCCGAGATCAGGTCAGATCCGAGGTCTTTGCAACCAACAGTCCGAAATCACGGGACTCCTCTTTCCACCCTAACTGAGACCCATCCATTCGGGTTCTCCTTTGGCAGAGCATCATTTTGGAGGCCAGAAGAAAGGAAGGGGATGTTCCCAACAGGATTAAGTCTCTCCTTTTTTTGCCTCACCCCGGGGGACTCTTTTGTCTCCTCCTTTTTGCAGCTGTAACAGAAATCCCCGTACGAACTTCCAGAGGAGGGAAAGAAGTTATCCCGGAGATCCCGGCGCCTCCAACGGGATGTGGGAATTCTCCTCTGCATCTCTTTCAGGGCCATTTCTCCACGTCAAGGGGGTTGTTTTATCTCAGCTCGAAACCAAAACAGGTTTCGAAACTGTCGGGCCTTGCCCAAACCTTCCTGTCAGCAAGATTCCCATGAGCCAAGAGAAGGCATCTCCTCATCCCATGCCATGCCACGCCATCCCATGCCACGCCATCCCATCCCGTCGGACACATTCCCCTACAAGGTGCCCATGAAACACCCGCGGTGTCTCCATCCCCCCCCTCCTTGGCCACTAGTTTGACTTACGCTCATCGCCTTCGTTGCCCTTCACCTCAGCTCGTGCTGGCGGCGGGGTGGTCAGCAACAGTCCGGCTGCGAGGATGAAGATGGGGATGGAGCCGAAGGCCCCGTGCCCGTCACGAGCCATTCCTGGGACAGAGAAACCAAACTGGATCAGCCCCGGGGCTGCAGGAGAGCGGCCGGTGCCACGTGAGGGCTACGAGGAAGGTCCTCAGTGGTGTCCTTCTGCCTCCCGCGTGGGATGGAGGCGATGTGACCGAGATGCTGGTGGTGTTTTGGGGCACCTTCACCCTTACAGACCTCGGGGTGGTCTCGGTCCTTCTTCTCCACCCTGTTTCAGCTGAGTTCAGCTCTCCGGTGGCACCAAATCCACCTGCATGAGCTCAGGAAGGATCACCTCCCTCCCGATCTTGGTGAAACCGGGAGATCCGAGCTAAACTGGGATACGGAGGGCGTTCCCAACCAAACCCATCCAAAACAGAGCCACCACGTGGGCTGAGCGCGTGGGGATGGACGGATCCGACCCGTGGGAAACATCCACCAAGAGATGGGGAACCCCCGGATGCCTGGTTCCCACACCACCCCGCAGCATCCATCCCTCGGAGGAACGTCCGTGGTCCTGGCCACGGGGATGGACTCACCTGCCAGAGGAGAAGGACGGGGCCGGCTCGGCACGTCGGGAAGCCAAGAGCCGGTGGCTTGGGCATATTTATACCCGGGGTGAAAAGTAGGCCGTGTCTCTGGCGGGGTGAGTCAAGAGCGGTTGGGCGACGGGTCCACACGGCAGCGGGGCGAGCGTGGCCTGTGGGTGTCTCCCCGGCCCCGCAGGTGATTACCGCTTTGATGTCCCAGAGGAAACGCCGCTGGGCTCCTCAGCAAAGGGGAAACGCCCGCTCCTCCCATTGTCAGAGCCGCCCCGGACACGGGGGTGAGGAGTCCCAAAAACAGCCGGCCCGGGCGGACCAGCTGGCTCACCCCTCCCTGCATCCTGCTGGGGGGTCGAGGGGGGGGGGGGGGGGGGGGTCCCAATCGAGGTGTTGGGGTGCCGGGGTGCTGACCCGGCCCCTGGGCGTTGTGAAATGTAATGGTGCTGCCTCCTGCCTGTCCTCTGCCCGTCCTGCCGGCTGCCCATCCGGCTGTAAGGCTGCCTAGCTGCCCGTCTGTCCAGCTGCCCGTCTGTCCAGCTGCCTGTCTGTCCAGCCGCCTGTCTGGCTGGCCGTCCTCCCGTCCATCTGGCTGTGGGTCTGCCTGGCCAGCTGTCCACTCGCCTGCCCATCCATCCGTCTGTCTGTCTGCTGATCCCGTTGTCTACCCATCTGTCCATCCCTCTGTTCATCCATCCGTCTATCTGCCCATCCATCCATCCATCCGTCTGTCTGTCTGTCTGTCTGCTGATCCGGCTGTCTACTTGTCTGTCCATCCATCTGTCCATCTGTCCACCTATATGCCCTGCCATCTGTCTGTCTGTCCAAGCAACTGTCAGTCTGTCTGGATATCTGTCCATCCATCTGTCCGTCTGTCCTCCCACCTGCCTGTCCATCCATCTATCTCCATGTCCACCTGTCCACCTGACTGTAAGTCTGGCCGTCCATCTGTCCGCCCACCTGTCTCCCTGTCTGGCCATCCGCCTGGGCAGCCGACTGTAAGTCTGTCCATCTGTCTGCCCGTCCAGCTGTCTGTCCCCCATCCATCCATCTACCTTTCCCTCCATCCAACTGTAAGTCTGTCTGTCCATCTATCTGGCCATTTGCCCATCCGTCCGTCCGTCCGTCCATCCATCCGTCCGTCCGTCCGTCCACCTGTCCTCCTGACTGCATGTCTGCCTTTCCAACAGCCTCTCTGTCCATCTCTCTGTCCCATCTGTCCAGCCAGATGTTTCACTGTCCATCTGTCCATCTGTTTGTCCATCAGCCCATCCGTCCGTCCATCTGCAATCGGCCAGTCTATCCACTCACACCTCTGTCCCTTCATCTCTACCTCTATCTGCCTAGCTCTGCCCATCTCTGTCCGTCTGTCCATCCGTCTGTATAGCCGTCTCTCTGTCTGACTGTCTTTCCAGCGAGCTGGATAGCTGTCTGTCCATCTGTCCTCCTATCTATCCGTCCGTCCGTCCGTCTATTGATCCATTCCTTCATCCATCCCTCCATCTATCTCTCCGTCCGTCTGTCCATCCCTCCATCTATCTCTCCATCCGTCTGTCCATCCCTCCATCTGTCCATCTATCTACCCACCCGTCTAGCTGTCCCTCCATCTCCTCCGCCCATCTATCCATCCGCCCTCATCGCGCACACGAGCGCACTAGAAGCCAGGTAGACATCACGCTACACACGCGCGTGTGCGCACGCTCCCCCCTGCGCGTGTGCACGCGTGTGCGAGGACGCGGGGTGGCTTCTGCAAAGGGAGCACGCGTGTGTGTTCCCAGCCCCGGATGCCACCTCCAAGGAGGGACCCTCGTGGCTCCAGGGTGAGGGACGCGGCCCCTGGAGGACATCACTGGACCGGAGGTCCCCAGGGACACGCATGCCACCCGGCGCCAGCTGCACGTCCCCGATGAGTAACGTCGCAGATGTGGGTGAGCGATGGGTGAGGCCACGTCCCGCTGCCAACCCAGCTGAGCCCTGCGAGTCGCTTCTGGTGAGTCAAGGGGCCACCGGGGATGTCCCCCCAGCCGGACACTATCCCCAACCCCCGGAGGTGCGTCACCTCCCCTTCCTTGCTCCCCGAGCCCCAACGGCACGGGGGTCTGGAGGGTCTCCAAGGTGGGAGGTGACCACCCTGTGCCCAGAGAGGATGACCCAGGTGCAATCACTGTCACCCACCATCCCCAGGGCCACCTGGAGCATCTTCACCTGGGGCAGCAGCAGCAGCTGAGGACCCCGGCGTCTCCCGGCCCTTCCTGGGGCGGGTTTCGCGTGTGTGCCAGGGCGTGAGCCAGGCGCCGGGTGGACGGGGTGGGTGACCCGAAATTCCTGCTGAGCTCATCAGCGGTTGCCAGCCCCTGGTATCTCTTTCCGGGAGGTTCAAGCCATCTTCACCGATGGTTGTCCTCCCCTGGGAGAGCCGTGATTGAGCTCCGGCACGTCCTGCGGCGAGAAGGTCCTGAAAGGATTTTAGGCATCGATGGGTCCTCCAAAGCCACCCCAGCCCGGCCATCCTTGATGCTGGTGGGAACAGAGCTGCAACGTGGGTGCAGGAGCTCCAGGGGTGGTGTGAAGGCACCTCTGTACCTCTTCAACGGCCCCTTTGGCAGGGCCGGGAGAGGAGATGAGGCTGGGAGCAGCTCAAGGCAATTAACAGCCTGACGAGCAATTAAGGGTGGAGAAGCCCAGGAGCTGAGTCCTGACGAAAGGAAAGACCGGGCTGGGATGAATCACGGTTTGGAGATGCTGATCTCGCTCTCTGCTGGTGGCAAGAGGAAGCCTGGGGCTGGGTTTGGTCCTAAACCTGGAGGTGAAGCTGGAACTCTTAGAATGGCAACTGTCCCAGCAGATCCATGTAGATCTGGTCTGTGGAGATCCTCACTGAAGAGGTTGTGGCCTTGGGGAGCTCATCTGTGGAGGCCTGGCCCATGAAGATCTCACCTACCAGGATGCCATCCAGTGGAGATCCCATCCCATGGAGGTCTGGTCCATGGAGACCTCATCCACCACTTTCCTGTTCATGGTCACCTTCTCCCACGGAGATGTGGTCCACAAAGATCCCGTCCACCAGGATCCCGTCCACCAGGATCCCAGCCCACGGAGGTCTGGTCCACTGAGATCCCAATCCCTGAAGATCTGGTCCATGGAAATCCCATCCATGGAGGCATGGTCCATGTTGATCTCAGCTCCACGGATCCCGTCTGTGGAGATCTTGTCCGTGGAGCGGTCAGCTGCGGAGTTCATCTGTGGATATCCCATCCATGGGGATCCCTTCTGCAGAGCACCTGGGCCGTGGTGATTCAGGTGGAGAGACGTGGTGGGCAGAGATCTCATTCACTGGGATCCTGTCCGTTGAGATGCCACCCATGAAGAGATAAGACATGGTGTTCCAGGGCCGTGGAGGTCAATTCCGCAAGGCTTCCAACCACGGGGATCCCGTCCTGGGGATCCTGTCTGTGGGGATCTACCCCACAGATACCATCAGCCGTGGAGATCTGGTCCGCAGAGGTCCCATCCGTGGGGATCCCATCCATGGGGATCCGCTCTACAGACATCGTTGGCCAGGAAGGTCCACAGAGATCCCATCCAGGAGGATCCCTGATCCCCTGGAGACACGAGGGGACTGGGATACTTTGCAAGGTGACATGGAGGCTCCCAAGGGGAACAGAGATCCTGGGTGGGGACAGGGGACACGAGAGGTCATGGGGGCACACGAGGTACCCAAGGGGACATGAAGGGACATGGGGGGCATGGGAGGGGACACGGGGCACATGAGGAGACAGGGAGCTCATGAGGGGACGTGGGGCACATGAGGGGACACGGGGGCATGTTTGGGGACGTGAGAGCACAAGAAGACACGAGGGGATGGGGGTGGACATGGGGGGGCCCATGAGGGAAGATGGGGGCGTATGGGGGGATCATGAGGGGACATGGGGAGACCCAAGGGGACAGGGGAGCACACGAGGGGACAGGGGAGCATAAGAAGGGACATGAGGGGACACAGGGGAACCATGAAGGGACACGAGGGCACATGGGGGCACATGGAGGGGTCATGAGGGGACAGGGGAGCACATGAGGGGGACACAGGCACGAGGGGACGTGGTGGGACATAGGGGGCCATGAGGGGACATAGGGGAACATGAAGGGACATGGGGGGATGTGGGGGACCCAGGAGCCCACAGGGGGACTTGGGGGGGGGGGGGCACATGAGGAGACATGAGGCACACAAAGGGATAAGAGGTGACATGGAGAAACACGAGGGGACACGAGGGGATGTGGGGACACAGAAGGGGACACGGGGGCACGAGCAGGGACATGGGGGGACCCATGGGGGAGCACACGAGGGGCTCCAGAGCCCCACGGAGATGGGGGGGGGGGGGGCGATGACATTAGCATAGCGCTGGGGGCTGGGGCTGGGTCCAACCAGTTCTCCCAGTTCCTCAGGTCCCATCTCGGTGGTGTAATTAGTGCTAATTACCTAATTACCCTGCGGGCCCAGGCAGAGCCAGCCTGGGCCTGCCACCCACTGCCAGGGCCACCCAGGACCTCCTGGGCCACCTGCCAGCTTACAGTGGTGGTGGTGGGGGGACGACATGCCACCCCCCATCCCTGTTCCCTGTCTCCTCACAGCCCTGGGAGCGCTGTGTCCAGGGTGGCCCTGCGTGACACAAGAGGTGGCAGTGTCCTGGGTGACATGGTAGGTGGCCCTGGTTGACACGTGGGGTGGCAGCACCGTGGGTGGTAGTGCCCTGGGTGACACAAGGGGGTGGCAGTGCCCTGGGTGACCCGGGAGCGGGGTGGTGGTGGCCCTGGGTGACACATGGGCTGGCAGCAACATGGGTGGCAGTGCCCTGGGTGACACAGGGGGTGGCTCAGGGGACACGGGTGACACAGGAGTGGTGTTGTCGGGTGCCAGTGGTGTCAGTTTCTTGGATGCGGTGGCAGTGGCCGTGCTCCAGCTGTTCCTGGCATGGTTCAATGTTACCTCCACGGACATGGTGTCTTTCCAGACCCCATGGACCTGGCTGTGCCACCTACACCTCCATGAACATCTTGGCTTGACCCCCAAGGGCTGCATTGACCAGACCTCCACGGCCTTGTTGTGTAGACCCCAACAATGTGACGACCAACCCTCCATGGGCACAGGGGGTAGACCTCATTAGACCTCCATAGACATGTTAGGTAGACCCCGATGGATGCCTTGACTGTGCCTTCGTAAACACACTGATAGATTCCAGTGGACCTGTTGACTAGATCTCCATGGACATATTGACCAGACCTCCGGGAACATGTTGACCAGAGCTCCACGGACACGTTGACCAGAGCTCCATGAACACGTTGACCAGACCTCCATGAACACGTTGACCAGACCTCCATGAACATGTTGACCAGACCTCCATGGACACGTTGCCCAGACCTCCATGGACACGTTAATGAGAGCCCAATAGGCACTTTGACCAGCCCTCCATGGATGATGAACGAGCTGGAGTTGCCTGTGCTAGGGCCCAATGTGGCAGCCCACCACAGCTGATGGCCACCAACGTGGGACCCTCCAAGTCAAACCTTCATGGGATGCTGAAAGGTGGTTGAACCTTCCTGTGAAATGCTGAGCATTCACGGGAATGACCACCGTTGGCCCCAGCAGTGACGGGCAATTGCTCCTCCACCTCCCTGGGGATTTGGACCTGGACCAAAACCTCTTTCCCCACCGTCGCGGCCAGACAAGGCCCACACCCTCCAACGCGCCGGGCCTCAGCCACGTGGGGGAAGAGGGAGGGTGACACCTTGCGCAAGGTGACCGGCGTCGCTCCCTGTCCCGCTCAGCCACGGGGGACGACACGTGATGGTCTGACCTTGCCAGGTCTCCTCTTGCACCGGGGAAGACATCGAGGTGCTTCTGCAGCCCACCAACCCCGCTGCCATGTCCTGTAGACACGCCATGGTGAAGCCGGGCTGGCACTGCTCTCCATCCCACCCCACCACCAAGATGGGACCATGATGACCCCATGGAGGAGAAAAAATCCCACCCCCTCCTGCAAAATAGAGGCCTCAGCTCCATGTGAACAGGTAAATTTGGCCTCCAGCAGATGATTTCTTCCCGCTCGCGAGCCAGCGTGGATGTTCCCCGTCGGGGAGGCAAAACAGCCCTGATCTGCTGCCAGGTTACCCCAGGTGGGGCAATTTGGCCCCTTCTGCTCCCGCTGAGTCACAGGACATTTCTCCCCTCTGGGGGACGGGAAGTCCTCCCCGGGTCACACGTTGGCCCATGGAGATGGGGCTGGAATGGAAGCACCAAGAAGGAGCGTCTGGCTCCGGGGCATTGCAAGGGTTTGTTGCTCTTATGGGGGGGACACCAAGCTGGATTTTTGTCCCCTCGTGGGGGTGCGAAGAGCCCTGCGTGACCCCAAAACAGCCAACAGATCTGCCCCACGGTGGGGACAACAGGCCTGCCCCATGGCGGGGTCAACAGGCCTACCTACGGTAGGGTCAACAGGTCCACTGCAGTGGGGTCAACAGGTCTAACTCACGGTGGGGCCAACAGATCTGCCCCACGGTGGGGTCGACAGGTCTACCTGTAGCAGGGTCAACGGGTCTACCCCATGGCCAGGGCAACGCCCATGGTGGAGTCAACAGGTCAACCCCATGACAAGGCCAACAGGTCTACGCCGAAGATGGTGAGCTGGGTCTTCTCCTGCCCCTCTGAGATCTGGGGCAACTCAGGGCACCTTGACCTCCCAGAGCTGTGCTCCACCCGTTAAAGACATGGTGAAAAGCCACGTCAAAAACCTTTATTCATCGACATCGCAACAGGGCCCCGTGGTCAACCCCTGCCCCCCTATCCCCAGGGCATGCGCCCCAGTGCTCGGACCGGCCGGCTCTGGGGACCTTCATCAGGGAGGAGGAGCCGTGGGGTCCATCCCGTGGCCGTTGGGGCTGGGGATGGACTGGGGAGGGGGGGCTCAGTTCCTTCTCATGGTGTCCTGGAGCCACTGGGTGTATTTGCAGAGGTTGACGTAGACGCCGGGTTTCTTGGGGTCCCCGCAGATGCCCGGGCCCCAAGAGACGATACCCTGGAGCCGCCCGTCACACATGAGGGGTCCCCCGGAGTCACCCTGATGAGGCAAGAGGGGTGGCGTGTGGGGGGTTCTGGGACTCATGGCCCACCCCAAAGAATCACCCCAAATCTGGGGCCCTTTCAGGGCTGGCCTGGCATCTCCACCCACAAAATCCCACCAAGGACATGCTCTCCTCTCCCCCCCACCCCGAGTGACATCGTCGCACCTCCCACCCTGCATACCCAAATCCCCTCTAGGTGCTGCCAGCTGCACCGAATTGTGCCCGTTCTCAGCCAAAAACCTTCCCTCATGGGACTTCATCCAGGGGTCCCCGAACAGCCGGACCCTGCACCCACCTGGCAGGAGTCAGCCCGACTGCGCGACTCGCCCGCGCACACCATGTTGGTGGTGATGGAGCTGGGGTAGATGAGCCGGCACTGCTCTTCCGAGACGATGGTGACCTTGGCGCAGTGGAGGTCCTCAGGGAAGGTGACTGCGGGTGATGGAGAGCATGAGGTCACTCGGGGGGGACGCACCAAGTGCCGGTCCAGCCCGGACCCAGCTTGGACCTCTTGTCCTCTTTGCCCTGGAGCTCATCTCCCCTCTTCTTCTTGTTGGCACCGAGCAGGAGCTCCAAGGCTTCCCGGTGTCCTGACCAGGTCACCCGGACGCCTGGGTTCCCTCAGGGGTCAAGGGTGCCTGAGGGTTAGAGTGGGACCAACGGGACTGGGAGGGGGGCTTTGGGGGAGCCCGGACACCTGGGTCCCTGGGGAGGGGACACACATCTAGGGGTTATCAGTGCACCCCAGATGTCTGGGTCCCCAGGTGACCCACTTCGTACCTTCAGGGCTGGTGGTGGACCCCCAGCCTGAGATCTGGCAGGTCTTGCCGGGCACGGGGCAGTGGGAGGCCAGTGGCAGCGGCTTCACCTGCTTGTTGACGTGGACAGGCAGGAGGAACTTGATGAGCATCAGGTCGCCGTCCTTGTTGGTCTCATTGTAGCGCGGGTACTTGAAGACCTTGGCCGAGAGCCGCCACTGCTCGGTGCCACCTGAGTCCTTCTGGCTCTGGCCCCCCAGCCGCACGCTGATGAAGCTGATGAAGCCAAAGGCATCAGGGTTGGTGGTGTCAGGGGGGGTCCACGTTGGACGCAGGGGGCCACGGGGACCCACACAAAGCAGGGGCAGAGTCAGAGCCGTGGTCCCAGAGGGTGGTGATAAGGGCAGAAGCAGCAAAAGCCGAAAAGGGCAGAATTAAGGTTACGGCTTCCCAAAAAAAGGGCAGAGTTTACGTTATACACGGGCAGAAAAGGGGCAGAGTGAAGCCCACTGAGATGCCATCAACCCTCCCAACCTGCTTGGCTGGAAAGCAGGACCGCCGGTGCCACCTGGACCAATTCCTGGTTGGCCTCAGCCCATCGACACCAAACCCGCCGGGCACCGCTGCCCCCACGGCCTCCTACCCCGGGACGTGGCAGTGGGCGGCCGTCAGCACCCAGTTCTTGTCCACCAGCGTCCCCCCGCAGATGAACTTCTCGCCTTTGAAGAGGGCAGCCTGCCAGGGCAGGTCGCAGGAGGTCCCCTCAATCACCCACAGGACATTCCTCGAGGCTGTGGGGACAAAGGGACACGGCACAGGGGACACAGATGGTCTGGAACCCTCGCTGATGTCACCCGCCGCAGGGACATGGGACACGGGTAGGCTGGGACCCTCTGGTGTGACATGACCGCCCCTGGTGGCCCCATCCCCGTGTCCCCTGAGTCCCGGACAAGGAGGTGAATCAGTGGTGGAAGAGGCCAGTCCAGCTTGGGAGAGACCAGGAGGTCAAAGGGGTGGACAGGGGGCACCTGGGACAGATGGGGGTCCCTGGGGTGAATGGGGGGAGGTCCCGTGGGTGGACATGGGGCCCCATGTGGGGCAGACATGGGGGTCTCACAGGTGAACGTGGGGCCCATGGGGTGGGCATGAGCACCCCTGGGGCAGATGTGGGGCACCCACGCCAGACACGGAGGGTCGCATGGGTGGATGTGGGTTCTCAGGTATGGTTGGGGAACACCCAAGGTGGGTGTGGGGCAGTCCCACGAGGAGGTGTGGGGTGCCTGGGGTGGTTGAGGGACACCCGCGACAGACAAGGACCCCCAGGGTGGATTTGGTGGTCCCACAGGTAGACGTGGTACCCCTGGGGTGGACACAGGGGTCCTGCAGGTGGATGTGGGGGTCCCACAGGTGGACGCAGGACACCCAAGGTAGATGTGGGGGGTCCCACAGGTGGACATGGGGGTCCTTGAAGCAGACATGGGGCACCTAGGGCAGATGTGGGGCCCCTGGTGAAGACACAGGGGTCCCACAGGTAGATGTGGGGCATCCAAGGTTGATGTGGGGGTCCCAGAGGTGGACATGGGTCATCCAAGGTGGACGCGGGGGTCACACAGGTGGACATGGGGCATCCAAGGTGGACTTGGGGGGTCCCAGGGGTGGAAACAGGACCCCTTGGAGAAGACATGGGGGTCCCACAGCTGGACTTGGGGCATCCAAGATGGACATGAGGGTCCCACAGGTGGACATGGGTCATCCAAGGTGGACATGGGGGTCCTGTGGCAGGACCCGGGTCATCCAAGGTGGGCATGGGGGTCCCGTGTGTGGAAATGGGTCATCCAAGGTAGACATGGGGGGGGGTCCCACATGCAGACATGGGACCCCTGGGGAAGATACCCGACCCATGGGGTGGAGGTGGGGGTCCCACAGAAGGACATGGGGCATCCAGGGTGGACACGGTGGTCCCATGGGTGGACATGGGGCACCCAAGGTGGGCGTGAAGGTCCCACGGGCAGAAACGGGACTCCTTGGGGTGGATGTGGGGGTCCCATGGGTGGACATGGGGCACCCAAGGTGGGCGTGAAGGTCCCACGGGCAGAAACGGGACTCCTTGGGGTGGATGTGGGGGTCCCATGGGTGGTCATGGGGCATCCAAGGTGGACATGGGGGTCCCGTGGGAGGATGTGGGGCATCCAGGGTGGGTGTGGGGGTTCCACAGGTGGACATGGGACCTCTGGGATTGGACACAGGACCCTCCAGGGCAGACATGGGCATCCCACGAGTGGACATGGGGGTCCCACGGGTGGATACGGGGGTCCCAGGGCCTCTCCTACCTGTGGCTACCAGCGCCAGGAGCATCACGAGCAGGACCTTCATGCCGGAGGGCCGGGAGCTGCGGGGAGATGGCGAGGGGGTGACTCCGGCCCTGGGTGGCCCCTGGCAGGGTGGGGGTCAGGGTGGGGGTCGGAGTGGGAGTTGGGGCGGGGACACGGACCTTTGGGGACATGGGGTTTCAGGACAGGAGGTAAACGAGGATGGGGAGGAAGGAGGGAAGGGAGGATGGGAAAGGGAGGACGGGAAAGGAAGGAAGGGAGGACGGGAGGACAGGGAAGGGGAAGGGAAGGGAGGGGAGGAAAAGGGAGGACGAGAAAGACCAGAAGGCGAGAGGGAGGGCGGGGGAAGGGACGAGAGAAGTGAGGGAAGGCCAGGAGGTGTCCTGACTCCCCCTTGGGGCACTCCAGGGACCCCCTCCCACATCCCCCAGTGGGTGTCACCCAAACCCCCACCCCAACCCCAGGGCCCCATCTTCCTACCGAGGGCTGGCGTGGGGCCGCGCGGCCACGGGGAGGGCAGGCTCCACCCAAGCTGGTAAAGCGCCGCGGCCGCGGGCGCGTCTTCCTCCTGCCACCGCCAACTCCGGGTTTTTATCTGGGGCCGGAGGAGGAAACAGCTTCCTCCGCCTTCTCCTCTAATCCGGCCACGGCTCCGGCACCTTCCGCCAGGCTCCAGGAAACCTGTGCCATGGGGTGGCCCCACTGGGTGGGGGACTGGGCTGGGATGAGGATGGTCAAAAGGTCAACGGGATGCGGCTCTGGTGGGGTCAACCCCAAAACGTGGCTCTTTGGTACCAGAACCTGGGGCTGGACGAGGATGGTTGAGAGGACACCAGGACACATCTCCAGTAGGGTCAACCCCAAAACGTGGCTCCTCACCGGACACGGGACCTGTGGTTGGAGGACAGTTAGGAGGACACCGGGACCCAGCTCTAATGGGCTCAAACCTGAAATGCGGCTCCTCATTGGACACAGGACAAGGGCAGTCGAGAGGGCACCAGGACACGTCTCCACTGAGGTCAACCTCAAAAACGTGGCTCCTCGTTGGGTGCAAGACCTGGGGTTGCACGAGGACAGTAGAGAGGAGACTGGGACAGTCTGATGGGATCAAACCCAAAACGCGGTTCCTCGTCAGATGCAGAAACCAAGGATGGACAAGGCTGGTGGAGAAGGCACCGGGATGTGGCTCTGATGTGGTTGGACCCCAAACCGAGGCTCTTTGTTGGGTGTGGGAACCCGCAGTTAGATGAGGACAGTCCAGAGGACATCAGGACACGTATCTGGTGTGGTCAACCCCAAAATGGAGCTCCCTCTCCGGTGCAAGACAGGGAGTTGGATAAGGGTGGCTGAGAAGGCACCAGGACACGGCTCTGGTGGGACCAAACCCAAACCGTGGATCCTCATTGGACACAGGACCTCGGGTTGGATGAGGATGGTTGAGAGGGCACCAGGACACATCTCGGATGGGGTTGGACCACAAAATGTGGCTCCTCACTGGCTGTAAGACCCTGGGTTGGACGAGGATGGTTGAGGGGGCGTGTCGCTGATGGGGTTGGCCTCCAAAACATAGCTCCTTGATGGACGCGGGACCCAGGGATGGAGAAGGTGGTCAAGAGGCCACCAGGGCCTGTCTCCAGTAGGCTTCAAGCCCAGAACGTGGCTTCTCATTGGGTGGCACGTTGGCCGAGAGGTGCTGGGACGTGTCTCTGAGGAGGGGTCAACCCCGAAACACGGCTCTTCGCTGGATGCAGGACCAGGGTTGGCCGAGAGGTGCTGGGACGTGTCTCTGAGGAGGGGTCAACCCCGAAACACGGCTCTTCGCTGGATGCAGGACCAGGGTTGGCCGAGAGGTGCTGGGACGTGTCTCTGAGGAGGGGTCAACCCCGAAACACGGCTCTTCGCTGGATGCAGGACCAGGGTTGGCCGAGAGGTGCTGGGACGTGTCTCTGATGAGGGTCAACCCTGAACCGTGGCTCCCCGCCGGATGCAGAACGTGGGGTTGGCCGAGGACAGCTGAGAAGCACCGAGACGTGGCTCGTCCTTTCTCTCGCCCGTTTTTCCGCGTTTCCTCTTGGTCTCTCAGCCTTTCTCCTTCTGTCCGTCCTTGCCTTCGTTCCTGGGCGCCTCCAACCCCGCCGAGCAAACCCCGCGGACGCGCCCAGCCCCTCACCTGGTCCCCCACGGTCCTAAGTTCGGGGGTGGGGTGGGATGGGGGGGGGGGAGGGTGTGTGTGACGCTGACCCCATGCCCGGCGTCGTGGCGATCACCAGCCACCCCCATTTCTCTTGGTCCCTCAAGAAGGAAGAGGGGGTTGCTCCCACGTCTCCTCCTCTTCCTCCGCACCGCCGCAGGGGCCTCCCACTTCTTCCCCGTCCAACCCCAGAGGACCCCGCGGAACCTCCCAGATCCCGTGTCACCTCGGGGGCAGGGAGCCGCTGCTGGAGCGGGTCCTTCCAGTCGCCTGGAAAGCCCAGTTTAACCCTGCCCTGTCACTGGGGCGGACTGGGCTGGGCTGGGCTGGGTTGACTCAACCCCCTCCTGGATTGTCTCGACTCGCCCTGGGCCCATCGTTACCCAATCAGCTCTGGGCTCATCAAGAGGCCTCTTAATGAGCTCAGGTGTTAATTGAGCTCCAGGCAAGTCATCAAGGTCATAATTACCCGGTTCTAATTAACCCGGGCTGTCCCGGCCTGCACGGAGCTCCCATGGTGCTTTGCGTCAGGGAGACTTTGTTGGGGGGGGGGGGAATTTGGGAAATTGGGGGGCGGGGAGGGGTCTCAGTGCCCTGCCCCCACTGTTCCCACAGACTGGAGGGACCCAAACTGGTCCCGGTCCTTCGCTGCAGCTTGTCCAGCTGGAACAGAGAGGAACGATGCCACGGGTGGGTCCCCTGAACTCTGCCCCCCCCGGCAAGGAGATACCCTTAACTCTGCCCCCCCCCCCATGGATACACCCGGAACTCTGCCCCCCAACATCGATACACCCTTAACTCTGCCCCCCAACATTGATACACCCTTAACTCTGCCCCCCACATGTGGATACACTCTTAAATCTGCCCCCCCACGTGGATACACCCTTAACTCTGCCCCCCCAGCAAGGAGATACCCTTAAGTCTGCCCCCAACATGTGGATATACCCTTAACTCTGCCCCCCAACATTGATACACCCTTAACTCTGCCCCCCAACATGTGGATACACCCTTAACTCTGCCCCCCAACATTGATACACCCTTAACTCTGCCCCCCACATGTGGATACACCCTTAACTCTGCCCCCCAACATGGAGATCCCCTTAACTCTGCCCCCCAAGAAGGATCCCCTTAACTCTGCCCCCCACGCGGGGTCACACCCGTCCCCCAAACCACCCCCGACCCCGGTTGGGGTCCATCAGAGCCCCCCCCCCCCCCCCAGATCACACTAAGAGCCCGACACCGGGGTTGCGTGAGCAGCCCCAACCCGGGGAATGATTTTTTTTTTATTAAGGGGGGGGGGGTGGGGGGTGGCCGGTGCCTCAGTTTCCCTCCATGACGCTGCGGACGTCCAGGGGACGTAGTGGCAGAGGTTGACGTAGGCGGCGGGGCGCAGGGCGCCGCCGCAGATGACGAGACCCCACCAAGACCCCTGCAGACCAGGGGACCCCCCCCTGAGTCCCCTGATGGGGACGGGGACAGGGTTGGGGACAGGGACACCCCCATTCCTCCTCCAGGGGACCCAGGCATCCGGGCAGAGGTGCCCCCCACCCCCACCCAGGCAGCAGGTTGATGTCCTCTGTCCCAAACTGGGGGGGGACAACACTGGGACCAGTTTGTCTCCCTCCCAGCATGGCAGGGACGCCCCCCCCTTCTCCAGTTGCCCCCAGTGCTCCCAGTTACCCCCAGTTGCCCCCAATGTGCCCCACAAGCCACTGTTCCCAGTTCCTCCCATTTGCCCCAATGCCCCCAGTTGCCCCCAGTTCCTCCCAGTTGCCCCCACTGTCCTCAGTGTCCCCCAAACCCCAATGCTCCCAGTTGCCCCCAGTGCTCCCAGTTGCCCCCAGCTCCCCCAGTTGCCCCCAGTGCTCCCAGTTGCCCCCACTGTCCTCCGTGTCCCCAGTGCCCCCAACACCCCAGCGCTCCCACTTCCCTCCCAGGTCCCCCCAGTTGCCCCCAGTGCTCCCAGTTGCCCCCACTGTCCTCAGCGTCCCCCAAACCCCAGTGCCCCCAGTTGCCCCCAGTGCTCCCAGTTGCCCCCACTGTCCTCAGTGTCCCCCAAACCCCAGTGCTCCCAGTTGCCCCCAGTGCTCCCAGTTGCCCCCAGCTCCCCCAGTTGCCCCCAGTGCTCCCAGTTGCCCCCACTGTCCTCCGTGTCCCCAGTGCCCCCAACACCCCAGCGCTCCCACTTCCCTCCCAGGTCCCCCCAGTTGCCCCCAGTGCTCCCAGTTGCCCCCACTGTCCTCAGCGTCCCCCAAACCCCAGTGCCCCCAGTTGCCCCCAGTGCTCCCAGTTGCCCCCACTGTCCTCCATGTCCCCAGTGCCCCCAACACCCCAGCGCTCCCACTTCCCTCCCAGGTCCCCCCAGTTGCCCCCAGTGCTCCCAGTGCTCCCAGTTGCCCCCACTGTCCTCAGCGTCCCCCAAACCCCAGTGCCCCCAGTTGCCCCCAGTGCTCCCAGTTGCCCCCACTGTCCTCCGTGTCCCCAGTGCCCCCAACACCCCAGCGCTCCCACTTCCCTCCCAGGTCCCCCCAGTTGCCCCCAGTGCCCCCAGTGCTCCCAGTTGCCCAAATCACCCAAAAAAATCACCCAAAACTCACACATTTCCCCCCCAAATCCCAAACCGATCTCCACAGGCCCCTTGATTGCCCGCAAAACACCCAAATTGCCCCTCCAAACACCCGCACTGCCCCTCAAAACACCCAAACTGCTCCCCAAAACACCCGAACTGCCCCTCAAAACACCCAAATTGCCCCTCCAAACACCCGCACTGCCCCTCAAAACACCCAAACTGCTCCCCAAAACACCCGAACTGCCCCTCAAAACACCCAAACTGCTCCCCAAAACACCCAAATTGCCCCTCAAAACACCCAAATTGCCCCCAAAACACCCAAACTGGGCCTCCAAACACCCAAATTATCCCCCAAAACTCTCAAATTATCCCCAAAATACCCAAATTGCCCCTCAAAACACCCAAATTGCCCCCAAAACACCCAAATTGCCCCAAAACCGCCCAAATTGCCCCCTGAAACACCCCAATTGCCCCCAAAATACCCAAATTGCCCCCAAACCACCCCAATTGCCCCCTGAAACACCCAAATTGTTCCCCAAATACCCAAATTGCCCCCCAAAACCCCCAAATTGTCCCTCAAAACACCTGAATTGCCCCCAAAATGCCCAAATCGCCCCCAAACCACCCAACTTTCCCCCCAAACACCCAAATGTCGTGTCCCCCCCCCGTCTTTTGGGGCTTAACCCCCGCTTTTGGGGTCAACCCATTGACAGACCGCTCCCAAGACCCCTAGCACCCTACCCCCCTCCATTTTGGGCTCAAATCCCTCAACTTTGGGGTCAACCCATGGACGTGTCACCCCAAAGACCTCCGTCGCCATGGCCTCCCCCTCCATTTTGGGCTCAAATCCCTCAACTTTGGGGTCAACCCATGGACGTGTCACCCCAAAGACCTCCGTCGCCATGGTGTCCCCCTCCAGTTTGGGCTCAAATCCCTCAACTTTGGGGTCAACCCAACATGTCACCTCAAAGACCTCTGTCGCCACGGCCTCCCCCTCCATTTTGGGCCCAAATCTCTCAACTTTGGGGTCAACCCAACATGTCACCTCAAAGAAGACCTCCGTCGCCATGGCGTCCCCCTCCATTTTGGGCTCAAATCCCTCAACTTTGGGGTCAACCCATGGACGTGTCACCCCAAAGACCTCCGTCGCCATGGCCTCCCCCTCCATTTTGGGCTCAAATCCCTCAACTTTGGGGTCAACCCAACATGTCACCTCAAAGACCTCTGTCGCCACGGCCTCCCCCTCCATTTTGGGCCCAAATCTCTCAACTTTGGGGTCAACCCAACATGTCACCTCAAAGAAGACCTCCGTCGCCATGGCACCCCCCTCCATTTTGGGCTCAAATCCCTCAACTTTGGGGTCAACCCATGGACGTGTCACCCCAAAGACCTCCGTCGCCATGGCGTCCCCCTCCATTTTGGGCTCAAATCCCTCAACTTTGGGGTCAACCCATGGACGTGTCACCCCAAAGACCTCCATCGCCATGGCGTCCCCCTCCATTTTGGGCTCAAATCCCTCAACGTTGGGGTCAACCCAACATGTCACCTCAAAGAAGACCTCCGTCGCCATGGCGTCCCCCTCCATTTTGGGCTCAAACCTGCCTGCTTTGGGGTTGTCCGTTCAGGGGCTGCTGGTGCCGCCCCAAGCCAACGGGGTGCCCAGCGGCAGGGTCTGCGCCGCGCCGCCCGGGGCCGCCGGTTGACGTCACTTCGCCAGCATCAGGTCATTCTCCTTGGAGGTTCGGCTGCGCTTTGGGATGGACGATGGGGCGCGGCGCCAGCCGCGGCCGCTCCGTCCTGTCCAGGCACCCCAGGTCGCGCTCGCCCAGGGCCACGAGAAACTGCCTGGGGTGGGAGGGCAGGGCAGAGTTAAGGAGATTGGGGAGGGTCTGGGGGCGGGGCTTTGGTGGGGTGGGGAAGGGCGGAGTTAAGGGGAGATGGGTCGGGAGGGGTGGGAAGGACAGAGGGGGTGGGTCGGAAGGGGTGGGGAAGGACAGAGGGGATGGGTCGGGAGGGGTGGGGAAGGGCAGAGTTAAGGGGAGATGGGTCGGAAGGGGTGGGGGAAGGACAGAGGGGGTGGGTCGGGAGGGGTGGGGAAGGGCAGAGGGGGTGGGTCAGGAGGGGAGGGGAAGGGCAGAGTTAAGGGGAGATGGGATGGGTCCGAAGGGTGGGGAAGGGCAGAGGGGGTGGGTCGGGAGGGGAGGGGAAGGGCAGAGTTAAGGGGAGATGGGTCGGGAGGGGTGGGGAAGGGCAGAGGGGTCGGAAGGGGAGGGGAAGGGGAGAGGGGTGGGGAGGGGTGGGGAAGGGCAGAGTTCCCTGCCCCATAGGGTGACCCCCCCCCCCCCCCCCCAGCCCCACGGCGGGGTGGGGGGCCCGGACGCCTGGGTCCCCTCCCCACCTTGGGGGGGGGCTGGGCCCCCCCAGGGGAAAGGGCAGGCGGGGGGGTGGGGGTGGGGGGATGATCTATAGGTGCTGCCTCCACCTATAGATGTGGGGGGCGGGAGGTATATAGGGGGGGCCTGGGGGGTATTTAGGGGCCCTGGGGGGCTCGAGGGGATCCCAGAGGGGATTTAGGGGCTCAGGAGGGGCTATAGGGGGTCCCAGGGCATATTTAGGGGCTTGGGGGGCTATAGGGGGTATAGGGGAATATTTAGAGGCTGTGAGGGATCTATAGGGGATCCCAGGGGGTATATGAGGGCTCTAGGGGATCCCAGGGGGTATTTAGGGGCTCAGGGGGGGCTATAGGGGGTCCCAGGGGTATTTAGGGGCTCAGGGGGGCTATAGGGGGTCCCAGGGGGTATTTAGGGGCTTGGGGGGGGCTATAGAGGGTATAGGGGAGTATTTATAGGCTGTGAGGGATCTATAGGGATCCCAGGGGGTATATGAGGGCTCTAGGGATCCCAGGGGTTATTTAGGGGCTCAGGGGGGGCTATAGGGGGTCCCAGGGGGTATTTAGGGGCTCGGGGGGGCTATAGGGGGTCACAGGGGGTATTTAGGGGCTTGGGGGGGGGCTATAGGGGGTATAGGGGAGTATTTAGAGGCTGTGAGGGTTCTATAGGGGATCCCAGGGGTATTTAGGGGCTCAGGGGGCTATAGGGAGTCCCAAGGGGGTATTTAGGGGCTCGGGGGGGGGCTATAGGGGGTATAGGGGAGTATTTAGAGGCTGTGAGGGTTCTATAGGGGATCCTAGGGGTATATGAGGGGCTCTAGGGGATCCCAGGGGTTATTTAGGGGCTCAGGGGGGCTATAGGGAGTCCCAAGGGGGTATTTAGGGGCTCAGGGGGCTATAGGGGGTCCCAGGGCGTATTTAGGGGCTTGGGGGGGCTATAGGGGGTATAGGGGAATATTAGAGGCTGTGAGGGATCTATAGGGGATCCTAGGGGGTATATGAGGGCTCTAGGGGATCCCAGGGGTATTTAGGGGCTCGGGGGGGGGCTATAGGGGGTCCCAAGGGGGTATTTAGGGGCTCAGGGGGGCTATAGAGGGTATAGGGGAGTATTTAGAGGCTGTGAGGGATCTATAGGGGATCCTAGGGGGTATATGAGGGCTCTAGGGGATCCCAGGGGGTATTTAGGGGCTCAGGGGGAAGCTATAGGGAGTCCCCAAGGGGGTATTTAGGGGCTCGGGGGGGCTATAGGGGGTCCCAGGGCGTATTTAGGGGCTTGGGGGGGGGCTATAGGGTGTATAGGGGAGTATTTAGAGGCTGTGAGGGATCTATAGGGGATCCTAGGGGTATTTGAGGGCTCTAGGGGATCCCAGGGGTTATTTAGGGGCTCAGGGGGGGCTATAGGGCGTCCCCAGGGGGGTATTTAGGGGCTCTGCGGGACTATAGGGGAACACAGAGGGTGTTTAGGGTGTCTAGGGGATGCACGGAGGTATTTAGGGACTCTAGGTTGGCTATAGGGGGGTCTCAGGGCGTATTTAGGATCTCTGGGGAGCTATAGGGGTCCAAGGGGGGGTATTTAGGAGCTCTGAGGGGGGGGCTATAGGGGATCCCAGGGGGTATTTAGGGGCTCTGGGGATCTATAGGGAGTTCTCCAGGGTTAGGGCCACCCTACGGATCTATAGGCGTTCTCAGGGGTTATTTAGGGGCCCTGGGTGGGCTATAGGGGGTCTCTGAGGATATTTAGGGCCATGATAGGCTATGGGGATCTGTGATGATATTTAGGGGTCCCAAGGGTGTTTAGGGGTCCTGAGGTGGCTATAGGGGTTCTCAAGGGGCATTTAGGGGCCTAGGTGGTCTATAGGGGTTCCCAGGGGGTATTTAGGGGCTCTGGGGGTCTATAGGGGGTCTCTGAGATTGTTTAGGGGCCCTGGAGGTATACAGAGGTTCCCAAGGGGTATTCAGGGGCCCTGTGGGGTCTATAGGGGTTCCCTGTAGGTATTTAGGGGCCCTGTGGAGCTATAATGGGTCCCATGGGTTACTTATGGGCCCTGGGTGGGCTATAGGGCATCCCTGAGGGTATTTAGGGGCCCTGGGGGGGTCTATAAGGGGTCCCTGAGGATATTTAGGGGGTTCTGAGGGTCTTACAGGCGTTCCCAGGGGGTATTTAGGGGCCCTGGGGAGGCTATAGGGGGTCCCCATAGGTATTTAGAGGCAAACACTGGACTCTATAGGGGCTATAGGGGCCCCTGGGAGCTATAGGGATCTCCCAGCACTATACAGACACTCCCAGACCTTATAGGGGCTCTTCCAAGGTGCCCTACAGATCTTTGGGCGCTATAGAGACCCCCACATACCATAGGGACCCTCCCAGGCCCTATAGGGCCCTCCCAGGAGCTATAAGGACCCTCCCAGGTGCTATAGGGTCCCACTGAGTGCTCTATAGACCCCTGGCTGCTATAGCCCCCCCCCAGGCATTATACAGACCCACTATAGATGTATGGACTCCCCCAGGGAGGCTGGAGGGGGGACAACCAGGCACTATATGGTCCCTGTAGGTACCCTGAGGAGGTCCACAGGCCCTATAGAGGCTTCTATACCCCCCCCCCCCCGGACATTATACAGACCCCACTTGGGGGTACCAGGCCCTACACAGCCCCCCCCCCCCGGCCCTATATGGTCCCCTGGGCATGCTGGCAGGGGGGATCAACCCCCTATAGGGCCCCCCAGCACCTATAGCTGCTCCAGGGTCCTATACACCCCCCCAGGAGCTATAAGTCCCCCAGTGTGCCCCATGGGGGATGGGGAAACCAGCCTCACTAGGGCCCCCCCAGCCCCTATATTGGCCCCTTAGCCCCTATAGGGTCCCATATACCCCTCCCAGGAGCTGTTGTGTGTGTGATACAGCCCCTATATGGCTCCCCAGCACTTTAGCACCCCCAACCCAATATGGACAACCCAGCCCCTATAGCCCCAGCCCCCATAGGACCCTCATACACCCCCCCCAGGAACTATACAGCTCCCCAGTGCATGCTGGGGGGGGGGGATCCAGCACCTATAGGGTCTCCCCCAGCCCCTATAGACCCCCCAGGTCACACCAGCCCCTACAGCTCCCTCTGAACCCTATAGGGTCTCTACAGCCCCTATAGCTTCCCCTGACTCTAAAGGGTGTGCCCCCCCCCCAGCCCTTGTATGGTCGGCATAGTCCCTATGGCTCCCCCAGGCCCTATATGGTCCATATAGTCCCTACAGCTTCCCTGAGCCTATTACAGTTTCCTCAGCCCCTACAGCTCCCCCTTATTCTATAGGGTCCTCCCCCATAACTTCTAGGGTCCCCTCCATCCCCTCACTCCCCCAGACCCTATAGGTCCCCTTGGCCCTATATTGTTCCCCCCAGCCCCTACACCCCTCCCCCACCTTATAGGGTGCCCCCAGTCCCTATAAGGTCCCCCCAGCCCCTATCACTCCCCATGACCCTATAGAGCCCCCGCCAGTCCCTATGGGTCCCCCTGACTCTTTACGGTCCCAGCAGCCCGTATAGATCCCCCATACCCAATACAAGACCCCTCCACCCAAGCTCCTATAGCTCTCCCTAAGCCCACATGGTCCGCCCAGGCCCTTATAGCTCTCCCTGACACTATAGGATCCCCCCCGGTCCCTTATACCCTATAGGGTTCTCTCCCCCACCCCCTACAGCTCCCCTATACTGGGTCCCTATAGTGCCCCTATACCCTACAGGGTCCCCCAGTCCTACAGCTCCCTCTGACCCTACGGAGAGTCTCACCGTTCCTATAGCTCCCCTATACCCTATAAGGGGTTCCCCCATGCCTATAGCTCCCCTATACTCTACAGCCCCTCCCCCGGACCCTATAGCTTCCCCTTACTCTATAGTGTTGTCTTCACCCCACCCCATCCCTACAGGTCCCCCTGACCCTATAGAGGGTCCGCCCTCCCTACAGCTTCCTATACCCTATAGGGTGCCCCCAGTCCCTACAGCTCCCCTCAATCCTATACAGGGTCCCCCCTCCCATCCCTACAGCTCCCCTATACCCTATAGGTCCCCCCATCCCTAGAGCTCCCCTGTATCCTACAGAGTCCCCCCTGGCCCCTATAGCTGCCCCTTACTCTAAAGTGACATCATGTCGTGTGTCCCCCCCAGTCCCTATGGCTCCCTGTACCCTATAGGACACCCCCCCCAGTCCCTACAGCTCCCCTGACCCTATAGGGTTCTCCTCTAGTCCCTACAGCTCCCCCCAACCCTATAAAAGGTCCCTCCGGTCCCCATAGCTCCCCTCGATCCTATATATGGTCCCCCCATCCCTATAGCTCTCCTAGAACCTATAGAATCCCCCCCAAGTCCCTACAGCTCCCCCTGACGCTCTAAAAGGCCCCCCATTCCTATAGGGCCCCTTATGTCCTATAGAGTCCCCCCACGGCCCCTATGCTTCCCCTTACCCTAGTGTCAGCCCCCCCCCCCCCCCGCCCAGTCCCTATAGCTCTCCTATACTCTATAGGCCTCCCCAGCCCCTACAGCTCCCCTATACCCCATAGGGACCTCCCCCAGCCCCTATAGCTCCCCCTGACCCTATAGAGGGTTCCCCGGTACCCACAGCTCCCTCAGCCACTACAGGGTCCCCCCCCGTCCCTACAGCTCCCCTATACCCTATAGGGACCCCCCAGCACCTACAGCTTCCCCCGACCTTATAGAAGGTCCCCCCATCCCATAGCTCACCTATAGGGTGAGCTATACAGGGCCCCCCTCCCATCCCTACAGCTCCCCCCAACTTTATAGAGGATCCCCCAATCCCTACAGCTCCCCCTATACCCTATAGGGTCCCCCTGGCACCTATAGCTTCCCCCTGACCCTTTAGAGGGTTCACTGGTCCCTACAGCCCCCCTAACCCTATAGCGACCCCCCCCCCCGGCCCTATAGCTCCCCTATACTCTATACAGTCCCTCCCAGCCCCTATACCCCCTATACCCTATAGACCCCCCCCCAGGTCCCTATACCCCCCCTATACCCTACAGAGCCCCCCCCCAGGTCCCTATACCCCCCCCTATACCCTACAGAGCCCCCCCCCAGGTCCCTATACCCCCCCCTATACCCTACAGAGCCCCGCCCCGGTCCCTATACCGCCCCCCCATACCCTATAGAACCCCCCCCAGTCCCTATAGCCCCCCCTATACCTTATAGAGGCCCCCCCCCCCCCCCCCCCCGGTCCCTATAGCCCCCCCGCCATGGCCGGAGCAGTGAGGGGACCCGCGGGCGCTGCTGTCACCATTTTATTCACCGGCCCCCCCCCGGGGACCCCCCCCCTGCGGGGAGGGGGTGGGGGAGCACCCATGGGTGGCCCTCTGGGGGGGTGGGGGGGGAGGGGCAGCACCCATGGTGGGGCCGGGGGGGGGGGGGGGGGCACCGTCTTTGGTACAATGAAATTAAAGACAAAAACCGAACCGGGGTGGGGGGGGGGGGGGCACCCCCACCCATGGGTGCCCCCCCACCCATGGGTGCCACCACATAGAGCTTGGGGGGGTGGGGGGATTGAGAACCCCCCCCCCCCCAGCGCCCCCCCCCCAGATTAAGGGGGGGGCACCTATTCCCCCCCCAAAAGGGTGGGTGCCCCCACGAAGAGGTGGGTGCCCACCCCCAGAATGGGTTGGTTCCCCCACCCCCCACCCCCGAAAGGGGTGGGTGCCCCCCCTGAGAGGCAGCAGCCCCCCCCCAAATGGGTAGGTGCCCCCCCAAAAGGGTGGGTGCCCCCCCAAAATGGGTGGGTGCCCCCCCCCAAATGAGAGGGTGCTCACCCCCCCCCCCAAGAGGTGGCCAGCTGCCCAAAATGGGAGGGTACCCCCCCAAGAGGCAGGTGCCCCCCCCAAAATGGGTGGGTGCCCCCCCCAAAGACGTGGGTGCCCCCCCAAGAGGTGACAGCCCCCCCCAAATAACTGGGTCTGCCCCCCCCCAGAGGTGGGTGCCCCCCCCCAAAGAGGCAGCAGGCCCCCTAAAATGGGTGCCAGCCCCCCCCCCCCCCCCAAAATGGGTGGGTGCCCCCCCAAGATGGATGGGTGCCCCCCCAAGAGGCAGCTGCCGCCCCCCCCCCTCCCTTTCAGCCCTCCCCCCCCCCATTTTGGGCCATTTTCCCCCTTTTTCCTCAATTCCTACCAAAAAAAATACCCCCATCCCCCCACCCCTCCCCCTAATAATAATTAATAATAATTAATAATAACAATAATAATAATAATAAAGCGCCGCGGGGAGGGGGGGGGGGGACGACACCGCCCGGGGGGGGTGGGGGGGGGACGGGGACGGGGGGGGGGGGGCCGTCAAGAGCTGGCGGCGGTGCTCTGGGGGACGCAGACCCCCAAAATGGCCGAGTCCTCGTGATCGGGGCGTCCCCGTAAATGGGGACCCCCGTAGGGGGGGTGGGGACCTTCCAGGGGGTGTGTCCCCCCCCCCCGCCGTTGTCCCCCCCATTGTCCCCCCCCCTCCTCCTCCGGTGACCCCCCTCGAGTCCGGAAAGCCGATGGGACGAAGGGGTGACAGTCCGGGTGGTGACGAGGGGGGGGCGGCGGCGGTGGAGGAGGCGGGGGGGGCGGCGGAGGAGGAGGGGGGGAGGCGGCGGGGGGGGACCCCCCAAATCCATCCGCTCGGTTGGGGGGGCCCCCCCGGGAACTGGGGGGGCCGTCGCCGGGTGGTGCTGGTGGTGCTGGTGGTGCTGGTGGTGGTGGTGATGATGATGGTGGTGGTGGGCCGGGGGGGGCGCGGGAAGGGGGGGGGCGCCCCCCCTCCTCCTCCTCCTCCTCCTCCTCCTCCTCCTCCCCCTCCCCCTCCAGGCAGGATTTGGGGGGGTTTGGGGGGTCCCAAGGGGGCGAAGGCGTCGCTGACGGTGGGGGGGGCGGCCGGGTCCCCCCGGGCAAGGTCGGGGCGGCTGCGCTGGGGGGGCCTGGCGGCGGGGGGAGAGAGAGAGAGGAGTTAGAGGCGGGGCGGGGCGGGCAGGTGGCCATGGTGTCCCCAAGGTCCCCACCTTCTGCCCACGGGGTCCCCAAGGCCCCCTGGGTGGGTGGCATGTGGCTATGAGGTCCCCAAGGTCCCCACCTTCTGGCCATGAGGTCCCCAAGGTCCCCACCTCGTGGTCATGGTATCCCCAAGATCCCCGCGTCACGGCTACGGGGTCCCCAAGGTCCCCACCTTCTGCCCACGGGGTCCCCAAGGCCCCCTGGGTGGGTGGCATGTGGCTATGAGGTCCCCAAGGTCCCCACCTTCTGGCCATAAGGTCCCCAAGGTCCCCACCTCGTGGTCATGGTATCCCCAAGATCCCCGCGTCATGGCTGTGGGGTCCCCAAGGTCCCCACCTTCTGCCCACGGGGTCCCCAAGGCCCCCTGGGTGGGTGGCATGTGGCCATGAGGTCCCCAAGTTCCCCACCTTCTGGCCATGAGGTCCCCAAGGTCCCCACCTTCTGGCCATGAGGTCCCCAAGGTTCCCACCTCGTGGTCATGGCGTTCCCAAGGTGTCCTGGGTAGGTGGCAGGTGGCTACGGGGTCCCCAAGGTCCCCACGTCATGGCCATGGTGTCCCCAAGATCCCCCACCTTGTGGCCATGGGGTCCCAGGGTGCCCTGGGTGGGTGGCACATAGCTACGGGGTCTCCCAAGGTCCCCACCTTCTGGCCATGAGGTCCCCAAGATCCCCACCTCATGGTCATGGTGTCCCCAAGTTCCCCATGGTATGGTCATGATGTCCCCAAGATCCCCACCTCATGCTCATGGGGTCCCCAAAATGCTCTGGGGGGGTGGCACGTGGCTAATGGGGTCTCCCAAGATTCCCATCACGCGGCCATGGTGTCCCCAAGATCCCAATGTCACGGCAATGGGGTCCCCAAGGTCCCCACCCTGTGGCCAATGGGCTCCTGGGGTGCCCTGGGTAGGTGTCACGTGGCTATGGGGTCTCCAAGATCCCCATCTTGTGGTCATGGGGTCCCCAAGATTCCCACGTCATGGCCATGGTGTCCCCAAGGTCCCCACCTTGTAGCCATGGGGTCCCTGCGGTGTCCTGGGTGGGTGGCACATGACTATGGGGTCCCCAAGGTCCCCACCCTGTGGCCATGGGGTTCCCAGGGTGCCCTGGGTAGGTGGCATGTGGCTACAGGGTCACCAAGATCCCCACCTTATGGCTATGGGATCCCCAAGGTTCCCACCTTGTCACCATGGAGCTCCCAGGGTACCCTGGGTAGGTGGCAAGTGGCCATGAGGTCTCCAAGGTCCCCACCTTCTGGCCATGGGGTCTCTGGGGTCCCCTCAGGTCCCCATTTTGTGGCCGGTGGAGCCTAGGGGTTCCCCAAGGTCTATGTCTCCCACCACGCTGTGACCAGGGGATGTCCTCAAGATCCATGTCACCCTCCTGGTGTCACTAGAGGGATCCCAAGGGTCCCCAAGGTCCGTATCTCCCACCCGCTGTGACCAGGGGATGTCCTCAAGGTCCATGTCACCCTCCTGGTGTCACTAGAGGGATCCAAGGGTCCCCAAGGTCCGTGTCTCCCACCTGCTGTGAGCAGGGGTGTCCCCAAGGTCTACGTCTCCCACCTGCCATGGCCAGGGAGATCCCCAAGGTCCCCATCTCATGGCCAGTGCAACCTCAGGGTCCCTGGTGTCCCCAGGGTCCATGTCTCCCACTTGCCTGTGACCAGGAGTGTCCCCAAGGTCCCCATCTCATGGCCAATGCAACCTCATGCTCTCTGGTGGCCCCAAGGTCCATGTCACCCTCCTGTTGTCACTAGAGGGATCCTGAGGGTCCCCAAGGTCGTGTCTCCCACCTGGTTTAACCAGGGTGCCCTCAAGGTCCACATCTCCCACCCGCTGTGACCAGGATGTCCCCAAGGTCCGTGTCTCCCACCCGCCCTGGCCGGGGTGTCCCCGGGGGTGGGTTTGGGGCACCCATGGGTGCCGCCGGCGGTACCTGGGGGCTTTGCATCTCGTAGTCGGTGTGCGGGGGGGCCGCGCTCCCGTAGTAGCGGTTGCTGTAGCGGTAGCTGCGGTTGTCGTTGGAGGAGCCGCTGGAGCCACCTGCCGGGGACAACGGGGACATCAGCGGCGGTGGCACGGGATGGGGAGGTCCCCAAGGGGACGGGGTGGCCTGAGGAGACGTCACCCAGGAGGACACGTTGCTGGTAGGGCGGGGGTGGGGAAGGGATGGGAACGAGAGCCATGGCGGCGTCTCAAGGCATGGTGGTGGCCCGAGGAGCTGTCACCCAGCAGGACACGGGGCCTGGAGGGACAGGGATGGGGACGGGAGAGGACCAGGTGCTGTGGTGGCCTGGGGAGCCACCATCCAGCAGGACAAGGAGCCTGGTGGACAGGGATGGGGACGGGAGAGGGACCGGGTGCTGTGGTGGCCTGGAGAGCCACCATCCAGCAGGACAAGGAGCCTGGTGGGACAGGACCAAGAGCTTGTGGTGGCTCAACGAGCCATCACCCAGCAGGACACGCAGCCTGGAGGGACAGGGGTGGGGACGGGAGAGGACCGGGTGCTGTGGTGGCCTGGGGAGCCACCATCCAGCAGGACAAGGAGCCTGGTGGGACAGGACCAAGGAGCTTGTGGTGGCTCAACGAGCCATCACCCAGCAGGACACGCAGCCTGGAGGGACGATGACAGAAACAGGACACGACCGAGCCCCGTGGCCGCGTTTCGGATCACCACGATGACCCAGAACTCCAAAGCCCATCGAGACCCGTCACCCCGCGAGCCCTCGGGTGGGGTTGGTGACCCTACCCGAGCTGGAGATGGAGCTGGTGGTGCTGGTGCTGTGGCTGTGCTCCATGGCGGGGCTGGTGGAGGTGCTGTTGCTGGTGTTGGTACCTTCATCGTTGGTCTTCTTGAAGAAGTTGTGTTGGAGAGCGTAGAAGGGGGTGATGCGACTCCGGGGTTCGTAGTCCAACATCCGTAACACCAAGTCCTTGAACTTCAGGTAGTCGGAGGGCGCGTGGCCCTGCTCCCCCGCCCGACGGCCCCCCGGGCCACCGCTCTCCACCCCCAGCACCTCGTGGAGTCGGCGCGTCCCCGGCACCTTGTATTCCTACGAGGGGACAGAGGTGGGATGGGTGGGGTGGGGGTGGGGGGGCGTCACGGCTGGGTGGCTTCGCTGTTTTGGGGGCGGGGGGGGGAGGTTCTTGGAGGGGGGATCTGAGGAGTTTGCGGGGTCCCTGGGGGGGGATCTGAGGGGTTTGGGGGGTTCCTGGGGAGGATCTGATGGTTTGGGGGGTCCCTGGAGGGGATCTGAGGGGTTTGGGGAGTCCCTGGGGGGGGATCTGAGGGGTTTGGGGGGTTCCTGGGGGAGATCTGATGGTTTGGGGGGTCCCTGGAGGGGATCTGAGGGGTTTGGGGAGTCCCTGGGGGGGGATCTGAGGGGTTTGGGGGTTCCTGGGGGAGATCTGATGGTTTGGGGGGTCCCTGGGGGGGGATCTGAGGGGTTCAGGGGGTTCCTGGGGGAGATCTGATGGTTTGGGGGGGGTCCCTGGGGGATATCTGAGGAATTTGGGGTCCCCAGGGGAGGGAAAGGATGGTTAGGCGCTCCTTGGGGGGAAACTGAGGGGTTTGGGGGGGTCCTTGGGGGAGGTCTGATGGTTTGGGGGGTTCCTAGGGGAGAACTGAGGGGTTTGGGGGTCCCTGGGGGGGATCTGAGGGGTTCGGGGGGGTTCCTGGGGGATATCTGAGGAATTTGGGGTCCCCAGGGGAGGGAAAGGATGGTTAGGCGCTCCTTGGGGGGAAACTGAGGGGTTTGGGGGGGTCCTGGGGGAGATCTGAGGGGTTTGGGGGGGTCCCTGGGGGGATTTGAGGGTTCGGGGGGGTTCCTGGGGGAGACTTGATGGTTTGGGGGGGTCTCTAGGGGGGATCTGAAGGGTTTGGGCATCCTTGAGGGGGAGATCTGATCGTTTGGGGGGGTCTCTAGGAGGTATCTGAGGTGTTTGGGGGGTTCCTGGGGGAGATCTGATGGTTTGGGGGGTCCCTGGGGGATATCTGAGGAATTGGGGTCCCCAGGGGAGGGAAAGGATGGTTAGGCGGTCCTTGGGGGAAACTGAGGGGTTTGGGAGGGGTCCTTGGGGGGAGATCTGATGGTTTGGGGGGTTCCTAGGGGAGATCTGATGGTTTGGGGGGGTCCCTGGGGGGGATCTGAGGGGTTCGGGGGGGGGTTCCTGGGGGAGATCTGATGGTTTGGGGGGGTACCTAGGGGAGATCTGAGGGGTTTGGGGGTCCCTGGGGAGGATCTGAGGGGTTTGGGCGGTCCCTGGGGAGGATCTGAGGAATTTGGGGTCCCCAGGGGAGGGAAAGGATGGTTAGGCGCTCCTTGGGGGAAACTGAGGGGTTTGGGGGGGTCCTTGGGGGGAGATCTGATGGTTTGGGGCGTCCCTGGGGGGGATCTGAGGGGTTCGGGGGAGGTTCCTGGGGGAGATTTGATGGTTTGGGGGGTCCCTGGGGGGATCTGAGGGGTTCGGGGGGAGATTTGATGGTTTGGGGGGTCCCTGGGGGGGATCTGAGGGGTTTGGGGGGGTCCCTGGGGGGATCTGGTGGTTTGGGGGGTCCCTGGGGGGGATCTGAGGGGTTTGGGGGGGTCCCTGGGGGGGATCTGGTGGTTTGGGGGGTCCCTGGGGGGGATCTGAGGGGTTTGGGGGGGTCCCTGGGGGGGATCTGGTGGTTTGGGGGGTCCCTGGGGGGGATCTGAGGGGTTTGGGGGGGTCCCTGGGGGGATCTGGTGGTTTGGGGGGTCCCTAGGAGGGATCTAAGGGGTTTGGGGGGGACCTTGGGGGGGATCTGATGGTTTGGGGGGTCCCTGGGGGGGGATCTGAGGGGTTTGGGGGGGTCCCCTGGGGGGGATCTGGTGGTTTGGGGGGTCCCTAAGGCAAAGGTTTGGGGGGGTTGGGGGAGATCCAGGGGGTTTGGGGGTCCCTGGGGAAGGGGTTTTGGGAGGGGGGGGGGGGGGCGGTCTGATGGGATACTGGGCCATACTGGGCCATACTGGGAGGCCCTGAAAGGCAACTGGTGCATAATGGGAGGCACTGGGATACACTGCAGGGGCAGTGGGACACGGCGGGAAGCACCGAGGGGGCACTGGGGAGCAACCGAGCGGATCCCGGGAGGCTCTGAAGGGCTACTGGGCCATACTGGGACGTACTGGGAAGCCTTGAAGAGCTACTGGGCCATACTGGGAGGCACTGGGATGCACTGCAGGGACGCTGGGAAGCACCAAGGAGCAACCGAGCGGATCCCGGGAGGCTCTGAAGGGCTGCTGGGCCATACTGGGATGCTCCGAAAGACTACTGGGCCATACTGGGAGGCTCCAAAGAGCTACTGGGCCATACTGGGAGGCCCTTGAAAGGCTACTGGGCTGTACTGGGAGGCACTGGGATGCACTGCAGGGACACCGGGACATGCTGGAAGCACCAAGGAGCAACCGAGTGGATCCCGGGAGGCTCTGAAGGGCTACTGGGCCATACTGGGAGGCTCCAAAGAGCTACTGGGCCATACTGGGAGGCCTTGAAAGGCTACTGGGCTGTACTGGGAGGCACTGGGATGCACTGCAGGGACACTGGGACATCCTGGGAAAGCACCTAAGAGCAACTGAGTGGATCCTGGGAGGTTCTGAAGGGCTGCTGGGCCATACTGGGATGCTCCGAAAGACTACTGGGCCATACTGGGAGGCTCCAAAGAGCTACTGGGCCATACTGGGAGGCCTTGAAAGGCTACTGGGCTGTACTGGGAGGCACTGGGATGCACTGCAGGGACACCGGGACATGCTGGGAAGCACCAAGGAGCAACCGAGCGGATCCCGGGAGGCTCTGAAGGGCTACTGGGCCATACTGGGAGGCTCCAAAGAGCTACTGGGCCATACTGGGAGGCCTTGAAAGGCTACTGGGATGCACTGCAGGGACACTGGGACATACTGGGAAGCACCAAGGAGCAACCGAGCGGATCCCGGGATGCTCTGAAGGGCTACTGGGCCATACTGGGATGCTCCAAAAGACTACTGGGCCATACTGGGAGGCTCCAAAGAGCTACTGGGCCACACTGGGAGGCCTTGAAAGGCTACTGGGCCATACTGGGAGGCACTGGGATGCACTACAGGGACACCGGGACATGCTGGGAAGCACCAAGGAGCAACCGAGCGGATCCCGGGAGGCTCTGAAGGGCTACTGGGCCATACTGGGAGGCTCCAAAGAGCTACTGGGCCATACTGGGAGGCCTTGAAAGGCTACTGGGCCGTACTGGGAGGCACTGGGATGCACTACAGGGACACTGGGACATCCTGGGAAAGCACCTAAGAGCAACTGAGTGGATCCTGGGGAGGTTCTGAAAGGCTACTGGGACGTACTGGGACATCTTGGGAGACCCTGAAGGGCTACTGGTCCATACTGGTGCATAGTGGGAGGGCTTAAAGGGCCTACTGGGTCATACTGGGAAACAATTCACAGCCATTGGGACATCCTGGGAGGCGCCAAGGAGCAACTCGGCGGATTCTGGGAGGTCCTGAAGGGCTACTGGGCCGTACTGGGAGGCCCTGAAGGGCTACTGGGCCATACTGGGCCATATCGATCCATACTGGGATGCACTGGGATACAACTCGGGGCCATTGGGACATCCCGGGAGGCGCCTAGGAGCAACTGAGCGGATCCTGGGAGGTTCTGAAGGTCTCCAGGACTGTACTGGGAGGCTCAGAAGGGCTTACTGGTCCATACTGGTCCATACTGGGAGCGTCCCGCTCACCTTCTTGCTTTCCTTGTTCCTCTTGAGGGCCCACCCCCCTTCCGGCAGCTTCTCGAAGTACTTGCGGGCTTTGGGGGCCTGTTCCAGCATGTGGGGGGGGCGGCAGCCCCAGCACCTCCACGATCCGGTTCATCTGGTCGGCCTGGGGACAGGCAGGGGACATGGGGGATGTCACCGCTGTCCCCAAGGCCACCCCCGTCCCCAAGG